>NW_028163054.1:162500-250198 GCF_964263955.1 Coregonus lavaretus | reverse complement strand
AATGCCAAGGTGGGTGAATACTTTCGCAAGCCACTGTATATCTCACTAGGTCAGGATATTTAAGCCTCCATATATCCAGTAGTTCCAATATATCCATGATATTCCTGCATGATAGTTTGTAGTGTGATAGTTTGTGGTGTGATTTCCTTTACGGTCCATTGAGTTTTTAAAAACCGTGTTATAAACTCCCACCATAATAATATTGTCTTGTATTGCTTGTAGGTTTGATAAATTATTATATAAATGTTCAAAGATGCGTGGATCATCATCATTAGTATAGATTAATGAGCCATGTTTATGGTCCAATAACATATTTAAAATAATCCATATACCTTGCGGATCTGTTTGGATAATTTGCACATTCAAACGTATTGTTAATTAATATCATCATTTTCTTTTAAATCCACAAGTTGGATCCCTCCACAGCCTCAAAGAGGATCTAGATACTTTTTCTAACCTCTGGATTACAACCAAATTATGATAAGTGTACTATATTACGTATTGGATCACTAAAAAATAAAACTTTTACATTACCGTGTAGTTTACCAATAAAATGGTCTGATGGGGAAGTGGACATACTCGGTATTCATATCCCAAATGAAGAAATGATCTCACTACAATACATTTTAATAGAACGTTAGCAAAAATAGATTAGATATTGCTACCATGGAAAGTAAATTACCCATCTATTTGTAGAGAAATCACCCTGATTTAACTCTTTAGTCATATCCCAGTTGACCTATTTGCTTATGACCTTGCCTGCACCCAGCGACCTGCAAAAACATATTCCATTTTATTTGGAACGGCAAGCCAGACAAAATTAAAAGGTCCTATTTATATAATGAATATGAATTTGGAGGGCAGAAATGATTAAATATTAAAGCATTAGACCTCTCACTAAAGGCTTCAGTCATTCAAAAATTATACTTAAATCTGAACTGGTTCTCTTGCAGAATGTAAGAATGTCTCACCCCATGTTCAAGAATGGCCATTTACCCTTTATTTGGATTACAACCTCTCACTACTTCGGTTATTTGAAAATGAAATGATCTCCAAAATATTGCTATTTTTAAACAAGCCATAGAAAGTTGATTGCAACTTTAGTATTGTTCAATTTGGTTGAGAGAATGCCAAGCGTGCAAAGCTGTCATCAAGGCAAAGCGTGGCTATTTGAAGAATCTCAAATCTCAAATATATTTTGATATGTTTAACACTTTCTTGCTTACTACATGATTCCATATGTGTTATTTCATAGTTTTGATGTCTTCACTATTATTCTACAATGTAGAAATAAAGAAAAACAAACAAAAAGAGAGCTATTATAAAATACATTGTGTCCATAAAATGTATATAGTATGTATAAGCTGGAAGTAGAAGCCTAAGTCCATTAGTTTACTCCAATTAGGGTTAGGGGAAAATAATAAAGGAAAATATATTTAAAATAATATATATTTCCCAAAAATATATGGGGGATAGGAAATGATGCAGACAATTACATTGATGCAAGCTACAATCTATCTGCAGTATTAAAGCTGATCTACCCCCTAAAAAAATAAACAAGTAAAAAATAAATTAGACTCACAGCTGCCAAAGTTGATTCTAACATGCATTGACTCGGGGGGTGAATCATTATGTAAATGTATATTTCTGTATTTAATTTTCAATAGATTTGCTAACATTTCTACAAACATGTTTTCACTTTGTCATTATGGGGTATTCTGTGTAGATGGGTGAGAAAAATATTTATTTAATCAATTTTGAATTCAGGCTGTAACAACAACATGTGGAATAAGTGGAGGGGTATGAATACTTTCTGAAGGCCCTGAATACTGTTGATACACTGTTAGATATACTGCTAGTACTGTTAGATATACTGCTAGTACTGTTAGATATACTGCTAGTACTGTTAGATATACTGCTAGTACTGTTAGATATACTGCTAGTACTGTTAGATATACTGCTAGTACTGTTAGATATACTGCTAGTACTGTTAGATATACTGCTAGTACTGTTAGATATACTGCTAGTACTGTTAGATATACTGCTAGTACTGTTAGATATACTGCTAGTACTGTTAGATATACTGCTAGTACTGTTAGATATACTGCTAGTACTGTTAGATATACTGCTAGTACCGTTAGATATACTGCTAGATACACCGTTAGATATACTGCTAGTACTGTTAGATATGCTGCTAGTACTGTTAGATATACTGCTAGTACTGTTAGATATACTGCTAGTACTGTTAGATATACTGCTAGTACTGTTAGATATACTGCTAGATACACCGTTAGATATACTGCTAGTACTGTTAGATATACTGCTAGTACTGTTAGATATACTGCTAGTACTGTTAGATATACTGCTAGTACTGTTAGATATACTGCTAGTACTGTTAGATATGCTGCTAGTACTGTTAGATATACTGTTAGTACTGTTAGATATACTGTTAGTACTGTTAGATATACTGTTAGATACAGTGCATTCGGAAAGTATTCAGACCTCTTGACCTTTTCCATATTTTGTTATGTTTCAGACTTATTATAAAATTGATTAAATCAAATGTTTTATTTCTAAAATTGATTTTATTTTAATCTACCTACACAATACACCAAAATGACAAAGCGAAAACAGGTATATATTTTTTTACATTATTGCAAATATATAACAAATTTAAAAACAGAAATACCTTATTTACATAAGTATTCAGACTCTTTGCTATGAGACTCAATTGAGCTCAGGTGCATCCTGTTTCCATTGATAACCCTTGAGATGTTTCTACAACTTGATTGGAGTCCATCTGTGGTAAATTAAATTGATTGGACATGATTTGGAAAGGCACACACCTGTCTATATAAGTTCCAACAGTTGACAGTGCATGTCAGAGCAAAAACCAAAGGAATTGTCCGTAGAGCTCCGAGACAGGATTGTGTCAAGGCACAGATCAGGGGAAGGGTAAAAAAAATATTTCTGCATAATTGAAGATCCCCAAGAACACAGTGGCCTCCATCATTCTTAAATGGAAGAAGTTTGGAACCACCAAGACTCTTCCTTGAGCTGGCCGCCCGGCCAAACTGAACAATCGGGGGAGAAGGGCCTTGGTCAGGGAGGTGACCAAGAACCCGATGGTCACTCTGACAGAGTTCCTCTGTGGAGATGGGAGAACCTTCCAGAAGGACAACCATCTCTGCAGCACTCCACCAATCAGGCCTTTATGGTAAAGTGGCCAGACGGAAGCCACTCCTCAGTAAAAGGCACATGACAGCCCCCTTGGAGTTTGCCAAAAGGCACCTAAAGACTCTCAGACCATAATAAACTAGATTCTCTGGTCTGATGAAACCAAGATTGAACTCTTTGGCCTGAATGCCAAGCGTCACGTCTGGAGGAAACCTGCCACCATCCCGAGGGTGAAGCATGGTGGGGGTGTTTTTCAGCGGCAGGGACTGGGAGACTAGTCAGGATCGAGGGAGAGATGAATGGAGCAAAGTACAGAGAGATCCTTGATGAAAACCTGCTCCAGAGCACTCAGGACCTCAGACTGGGGTGAAGGTTCACCTTCCAACAGGACAACAACCCTAAGCACACAGCCAAGACAACACAGGAGTGTCTATGGGACAAGTCTCTGAATGTCCTTGAGTGGCCCAGCCAGAGCCCGGACTTGAACCCAATCGAACATCTCTGGAAAGACCTGAAAAAACTGTGGAGTGATGCTCCCCATCCAACCTGACAGAGCTTGAGAGGATTTGCAGAGAAGAATGGGAGAAACTCCCCAAATACAGGTGTGCCAAGCTTGTAGCATCATACCCAAGAAGACTCGAGGCTGTAATCGCTGCCAAAGGTGCTTCAACAAAGTACTGAGTAAAGGGTCTGAATACTTATGTTAATGTGCAACATTTCTAAAAACCTGTTTTTGCTTTGTCATTATGGGGTATTGTGTGATTGATGAGAATTATATATATTTTTTAATCCGTTTTAGAGTAAGGCTGTAATGTATTCTGTACTATTCTACGGTATCTTAGTCACTTTAATAATGTTTACATATCTGCATTACTCATCTCATATGTATATACTGTATTCTATACTATTCTACTGTATCTTAGTCCATGCCGCTCTGACATCGCTCGTCCATATATGTATATATTCTTAATTCATTCCTTACTTAGATTTGGGTATATGTTGTGAAATTGTTAGATATTACTTGTTAGATATTACTGCACTGTTGGCGCTAGAAGCACAAGCATTTCGCTACACCCACAATAACATCTGCTAAACACGTGTATGTGACAAATAAAATTTGATTTGATGTAACAAAATGTGGAAAAAGTGAAGGGGTCTGAATACTTTCCCGAATGCACTGTGTGTGTGTGTATGTATGTATGTATGTGTGTGTGTATATATATATATATATATATATATGTGTGTGTGTGTGTGTGTACGGTACCTGGTAGATATTGGGGGCATCCTGGGATGTGCTTTTGTATGTTATTGCTGTAAGAACGAGTTAGCTAGCATGTTCTAATTGTAAGGGTCACATTAGCTCCCTGCTAATTCAGTTATTTCCATGCTAACAGACGAATCATGAATCTACATTCATCAACACACTGTTGTCCTGCACATCTAAATGCGCTAGAATAAACACCGATCAACTGGGATCGATGGCTGGACACTCCTTTCTTTTAAAAACACCAACGCAAGAGTTACAAAGTACGATCACATCTGTTACACAGAAGTGCACAGTCACGCCGTTACCTTGGCAGACCCGTCCGCGTCCCTGGAACCCGGGCAAACAGGAGCAGACATAGGAGGATCCCCCACTGTAGCTACATCGGGCACGCTCCGGGACGTCGCAGTCATGGCTTCCGGCCGCGCAGTGGTCCACAGGACGGTCCACTCCTGGAGAATCATCATCATCATCATCATCAGCAAGTCAGTCAGTCAGTCAATCAATCTATCAATAAATCAGTGAATCAATCAACTCCTGGAAAGGATAGGGGTGTCGTCATCAAGACAGGAAATACTTCAGATTAACCAATAGGACACAGGCTGACACAAAAGAGATGATCTGATTGGTCAAAAGACCAATTCCTGAAGAAAAAGTATAATCTGAATTGGGCTGCCTGTGTAATGTAATAATGTAATATGCCATTTAGCAGACGCTTTTATCCAAAGCGACTTACAGTCATGCGTGTATACATTTTTTGTGTATGGGTAAAAACAACAATATCTGTCTGTTGCTGAGAAATGAGCAGACATACTAGACTCTCATCTGTTCTGTTTGTATTTCCCTTATATGGCAGTGTTTAGTGTTTATCCCCAGAATAAAAAACTGCCAGAAGACACACAGAGAGAGAGAGAGAGAGAGAGGGGGAGGGGAGAGGGGAGGGGGGACAGAGGGGGAGAGGGGAGGGGGGACAGAGAGAAAGAGAGAGAGAGAAAGAGAGGGGGACAGAGAGAGAGAAAGAGGGGGCAGAGCAAGAGAGAGAGAGAAAGAAAGCGAGAGGGGGACAGAGAGAGAGAGAGAGAGAGAGAGAGAGAGGGGGCAGAGCAAGAGAGAGAGAGAGAGAGAGAGAAAGAGAGGGGGACAGAGAGAGAGAAAGAGGGGGCAGAGCGAGAGAGAGAAAAAAAGAGAGAGGGGGACAGAGAGAGAGAGAGAGAGAGGGGGGACAGAGAGAGAGAGAGAGAGAGAGAGGGGGGGCAGAGCAAGAGAGAGAGAGAGAGAGAAAGAGAGGGGGACAGAGAGAGAAAGAGGGGGCAGAGCAAGAGAGAGAGAGAGAGAAAGAAAGAAAGAGAGAGGGGGACAGAGAGAGAGAGAGAGAGAGAGAGAGAGAGAGAGAGAGAGAGAGAGAGGGGGGACAGAGAGAGAGAGAGAGGGCAGAGCGAGAGAGAGAGGGGGGGACAGAGAGAGAAAGAGAGGGGGACAGAGAGAGAGAAAGAAAGATAGAGGGTGACAGAGAGGGAGAGAGGGGGACAGAGAGAGAGAGGGA
The DNA here is from genome assembly GCF_964263955.1 of Coregonus lavaretus. Taxonomy (NCBI): domain Eukaryota; kingdom Metazoa; phylum Chordata; class Actinopteri; order Salmoniformes; family Salmonidae; genus Coregonus; species Coregonus lavaretus. The sequence goes on along the minus strand of NW_028163054.1, from coordinate 244,214 downwards.
GAGAGAGAGAGAAGGGGACAGAGAGGGAGAGGGACAGAGAGAGAGAGAGAGAGCGTACCTATGCAGGTGTACCCGTCGCTAGCGAACTGGTATCCATCATTACACTCACAGCGGAAGGTTCCGGGCTGGTTGTTGCAGACTGAGTGTTCTCCACAGGTCTGGGGCGTCTCTCTACACTCATCAATATCTGACAGGAACACATGGAGACAAACAGAAACCTGAGTCAGTCTGTTCAGATCTGAGGGGTTCGTATCGACTTTGCTCACCACTCAAATATGATAGAAAAGTAACAGCAACACCGGAGCGCTGGACACTAAACACTAAATGTCGACGGTATGTCGATTTAAAAACTGCAGGTTACTTACAAGTTATTACCTGTAAACATGACAATGAACCTGTGGGGCTATCGATCAATGTATCGTCTGGGGGAATATTTTTCTAAGTGTGCCACCAAACCCAAAATCCCAGGATGCACAGCAAAATACTTCAGGAACATATTAGACCAGTCACCGTTGGACCAGTCACCGTTGGACCAGTCACCGTTGGACCAGTCACCGTTGGACCAGTCACCGTTGGACCAGTCACCGTTGGACCAGTCACCGTTGGACCAGTCACCGTTGGACCAGTCACCGTTGGACCAGTCACCGTTGGACCAGTCCAATATGTTGGAAGGTTTTTCGGTGTTCTGTAGAGTATCTGGATAGCAGTGGGACTGTAGTTCACTGGTTGGACTGTGACTGAATCAGACCGGTTTCCTTATGACTAAATGTGTTTAGAGATACAGTTTCCTGTGTCTGTCAAACATCCTTCCTTTTCTTTCAGTGGCTAAGAGCACTTCCTTTCCCCTCATTCCAAAACTGTTCCTACCCGTCCCAACCTCTCCCCAACCCCACCCCAAGCCTGTCCCAAGACAAAATAAGAACTCCTCTCTATGTGGACTAGTGACTAGGGACAAGGGTCCTCATCTTAACCTCTGTGTGCCCGAGAGCACTTCCTTTACTGTCGTCCTAAAACTGTTCCTCCCCTCTCCCAAACCTGTCCCAAGACTGTCCCAACTCCAAAGACAACACCATTTCCTAACCCAGCTCCAAGCCCAAAATAGAAACCCCCCTCTCTATGTGAAGGGGCTATTCCTTTCTTCCTCCCTGGGGAAGTGGACTGTAGATCATATTGTTTATGTACTCTGAAATGAGCCCTGAAACCCTGAGATATGAAGGGAGGGACTAGGGACTAGGGTGGAAATGGTCCTCTAATGAACCTCTGATTGACTGTTTGGTCTGGGAGTCAGAGAGTGAACGGACAGGATTTGTTTACAGGATGGGCTCTCAACCAGGACTTCACAGTCCAGAGTACAGAGTACAGCAGAGTACAGTACAGAGTACAGCAGAGTACAGAGTACAGAAGAGTACAGAGTACAGCAGAGTACAGTACAGAGTACAGCAGAGTACAGAGTACAGAAGAGTACAGAGTACAGCAGAGTACAGCACATAGTACAGAGTCAGTACAGTACAGAGTACAGCAGAGTACAGCACATAGTACAGAGTCAGTACAGTACAGAGTACAGCAGAGTACAGAGTACAGAAGAGTACAACAGAGTACAGAGTCAGTACAGTACAGAGTACAGCAGAGTACAGAGTACAGAAGAGTACAGAGTACAGCAGAGTACAGCACATAGTACTGCACAGTACAGAGTACATCACAGAATACATAGTATAGAGTACAGCACAGAGTACAGCAAGGTACAGAGTATAGAGAGTACAGAGTACAGAGTATAGAGAGTACAGAGTATAGAGAGTACAGTACAGAGTAGAGAGAGTACAGTACAGAGTACAGAGTATAGAGACTACAGAGTATAGAGAGTACAGTACAGAGTACAGAGTATAGAGAGTACAGAGTATAGAGAGTACAGTACAGAGTACAGAGTACAGCACAGTACAGAGTATAGAGAGTACAGTACAGAGTACAGAGTATAGAGAGTACAGAGTATAGAGAGTACAGAGTATAGAGAGTACAGTACAGAGTACAGAGTATAGAGAGTACAGAGTATAGAGAGTACAGAGTATAGAGAGTACAGTACAGAGTATAGAGAGTACAGTACAGTACAGCATACCTGTACGTGGTAATGAGGACACTGTAATAGGTCATGGAGCATTAGATAAATGTTTTTCCCTTCCCTGCCTGGAATGCAAAATACTGACTAGAGCTTCATTTAACCACCAAATGATGCTGTTAAATGATGTAATTGTTCAGATCTGGTACTGAACAGCTCTCTGGCTGTGTAGTATGAGTACTCCAGACAGGCGTACCATTACACGCAGTCCCCATAACATACCATAACAGGAGCGTCCGTCTCCTGTGAATCCCGCAGCACAGTGGCAGGTGAACTCTGTCCCCTGTTCGGGTCTACAGACAGCGTTGGTGTCACAGCCGTGTCTCCCAGTGAAACAGGGATTCTCTTCTTCCTGCTGGCCTCCTGGACAGAAACACAACCAGTTGAGTTTAATACAGCTTTTCCCAAACTCTCCCATCCCCGAGGGGTGCACACTGATGTGTGTAGTGCTAGGGCAAAATATGATTAGGACCGAGTTTTGGGAAGTGCTGGTTTAATATCACATTATCAATGTAATTAAGAACTGCATTATCACACATTTAGACAATGTTTCATATTGTATTGTAGGTTGTTGCTACAACTCCAAAACTGATACTACTAGAAACCATCGGCCAAACTAAACTATATGGCCTCCCGAGTGGCGCAGTGGTCTAAGGCGCTGCATCGCACTGCTAGCTGTGCCACTAGAGATCCTGGTTCGCATCCAGGCTCTGTCGTAGCCGGCCGTGACCGGGAGACCCATGGGGCGGCGCACAATTGGCCCAGCGTCGTCCAGGGTAGGGGAGGGAATGGCCGGCAGGGATGTAGCTCAGTTGGTAGAGCATGGCGTTTGCAACGCCAGGGTTGTGGGTTCGATTCCCACGGGGGGACAGTATAAAAAAATTAAATAATGTGTGCACTCAATAACTGTAAGTCGCACTGGATAAGAGCGTCTGCTAAATGAGGGCTCTCAGTTAGGAGGATCCGTCTAGAACAGGATGGAGGAAATGACTACGACTAGAAAACGTCTTCAAATAAGACAAAATAAGACTAACAGAAAGATGTGTCAATTAGGGCAGGAGGAATCGGTCTAAGCAGGAAGGAAGTGAAATCAGACCAATCAGAGAGACAGGAATAACCTCAGACAGGAAGTGACCTCACCTTTGATGTCGCCGATCTTGTTGCTCATGGCGTATCGGATCAGCTCGTTGTTGGAGTCGTACATCACAAACACCTGGTCCACGCTCAGCATCTGTAGGAGACATGATGTATTAACACACTTGGTTAGAACTTACACACACTCAGGGTCCGCTGTGGTAAAGCTCCTTTGGATGGATGCACTTTGTCCTTGCTAAGTGTCTTGGGCACAGTGGCAGTGGTTTGTAATTCAATCAGTCTTGTATGATTGATTGATTGATTGATTAGTGTGCACCTGTGTGGGCAGTATGGCCCTGGCAGCCTCGTCATGTGGACAGCTCTGGAAGGTGATGGACTGTCTCCACTGGTACGTCCTGGTCTCAGCAGAGCCATCATCCAGATTCACAGTGTAATCCCTTGTAGAGGAAGACGTGATCACTGAGGGGACAGGAGGCAGACATTAACACGCAACACTAGAACTATTGATCTCAGTCTTAACTTCAACCACATAGTCCAGCATAGAGGAAGATGTGATCACTACAGGAGGAGAGACACCAGGCTCAGAGGAAGATGTGATCACTACAGGAGGAGAGACACCAGGCTCAGAGGAAGATGTGATCACTACAGGAGGAGAGACACCAGGCTCAGAGGAAGATGTGATCACTACAGGAGGAGAGACACCAGGCTCAGAGGAAGATGTGATCACTACAGGAGGAGAGACACCAGGCTCAGAGGAAGATGTGATCACTACAGGAGGAGAGACACCAGGCTCAGAGGAAGATGTGATCACTACAGGAGGAGAGACACCAGGCTCAGAGGAAGATGTGATCACTACAGGAGGAGAGACACCAGGCTCAGAGGAAGATGTGATCACTACAGGAGGAGAGACACCAGACTCAGAGGAAGATGTGATCACTACAGGAGGAGAGACACCAGGCTCAGAGGAAGATGTGATCACTACAGGAGGAGAGACACCAGGCTCAGAGGAAGATGTGATCACTACAGGAGGAGAGACACCGGGCTCAGAGGAAGATGTGATCACTACAGGAGGAGAGACACCGGGCTCAGAGGAAGATGTGATCACTACAGGAGGAGAGACACCGGGCTCAGAGGAAGATGTGATCACTACAGGAGGAGAGACACCAGGCTCAGAGGAAGATGTGATCACTACAGGAGGAGAGACACCAGACGCGACCAGGTGACGGAGGTGCAGCCTATGAATAGATATCTACTTCTATGTTTAGAACCTGTTAGAATCCTTTAGAACCCTGTTTAGAATGCGTTTAGAATCCTATTGGATGCAGAGCCTAGTTTTATCAAACATGGTTGTATATTTAAGCAATGAGGCCCGAAGGGCGGTGGTATATGGCCAATATACCACGACTAAGGGCTGTTCTTCCGCACAACGCAACACGGAGTGCCTGGACACAGCCCTTAGCCGTGGTATATTTAACATACAGCACAAACCCCTGAGGTGCCTTATTGATATTATAAACTGGTACCAACTTAATTAAAACAGTGAAAATAAAAGTGTTGTCATACCCGTGGTATACGGTCTGATATACCACGCCTTTCAGCCAATCAACAATTGGTAGCAGTATTTCTATCTGTATTTCTAGCTGTAGCTGGGACTTCGCCAGGAGACTGGAGGATACGTCTATAATAAACAGAGTCCTTCTGGAGTCTAGCCTGTTTATGGAAAGCAACATGCTACATCGTGCTAGAACGGTATAGTCCCAGGGGGTTAAGGGTCAGAGGTTGGAATGACTTACGGTTGGAGCTGTACTGGTAGATCTCTGAGTAGGGCTCTATCTGGACAGTGGATCCTCGGAGGACTTCCGGGACACGTCCCTCCAGTGTGGTGCTGACCACCAGGTGATTATGCTCATCTATCCCACTGAACACCTGTTTGATGGTCAGCTTCTCCTGGGCTGGTAGGAAGGTCACCTCAGCCTGACACATAAACTCACCACCTGGAGAGGAGACATTTTCATTTAATTTAATTGATTTACTGCCAGCGTAGTACACTCAGTAACAGCAACAATTGCCACTGTTTTCCAGGGAGTCCTGGGTTCTGAAACAAATAGCGATAGGCAAAACGTGCTTGGCCCGGACTGGACTCAACGTTGGCCCTCTGTCCTCCGTCTCTTACACTCTCTGCTCTGAGGTAATGTGAGGAGAATGTGGTGGGAGATATCTAGAAGACAGCTGGCCTTTCCTGGGTGTGTCTGTGTGTGTTTGTGTGTCTGTGTGTGTGTGTTTGTGTGTGTCTGTGCGTGTGTGTGTGTTTGTGTGTCTGTGCATGAGTGTGTATGTGTGTGTCTGTGTGTGTGTGCGTGTGTGTGTCTGTGTGTGTGTCTGTGTGTGCGTGTGTGTGTGTGTGTGTGCGTGTGTGTGTCTGTGTGTGTGTGTGTGCGTGTGTGTGTCTGTGTGTGTGTGTGTGTGTGTGCGTGTGTGTGTGTGCGTGTGTCTGTGCATGTTTGTGTGTGTGTGTGTGTGTGTGTGTGTGTGTGTGTGTGTCTGGCCTGACTAAGTGGTGTTGCAGCTGCAGCAGAACCCAGCAGCTGTGAATCACGTCAAGTCATGAAACCCCAGACTTCCTATATACAGTGGGGAAAAAAAGTATTTAGTCAGCCACCAATTGTGCAAGTTCTCCCACTTAAAAAGATGAGAGAGGCTTGTAATTTTCATCATAGGTACACGTCAATTATGACAGACAAAATGAGATTTTTTTTTCCAGAAAATCACATTGTAGGATTTTTAATGAATTTATTTGCAAATGATGGTGGAAAATAAGTATTTGGTCAATAACAAAAGTTTCTCAATACTTTGTTATATACCCTTTGTTGGCAATGACACAGGTCAAACGTCTTCTGTAAGTCTTCACAAGGTTTTCACACACTGTTGCTGGTATTTTGGCCCATTCCTCCATGCAGATCTCCTCTAGAGCAGTGATGTTTTGGGGCTTTCGCTGGGCAACACGGACACGAACTCCCTCCAAAGATTTTCTATGGGGTTGAGATCTGGAGACTGGCTAGGCCACTCCAGGACCTTGAAATGCTTCTTATGAAGCCACTCCTTCGTTGCCCGGGCGGTGTGTTTGGGATCATTGTCATGCTGAAAGACCCAGCCACGTTTCATCTTCAATGCCCTTGCTGATGGAAGGAGGTTTTCACTCAAAATCTCACGATACATGGCCCCATTCATTCTTTCCTTTACACGGATCAGTCGTCCTGGTCCCTTTGCAGAAAAACAGCCCCAAAGCATGATGTTTCCACCCCAATGCTTCACACTAGGTATGGTGTTCTTTGGATGCAACTCAGCATTCTTTGTCCTCCAAACACGACAAGTTGGTTTGGTTTCATCTGACCATATGACATTCTCCCAATCCTCTTCTGGATCATCCAAATGCACTCTAGCAAACTTCAGACGGGCCTGGACATGTACTGGCTTAAGCAGGGGGACACATCTGGCACTGCAGGATTTGAGTCCCTGGCGGCGTAGTGTGTTACTGATGGTAGGCTTTGTTACTTTGGTCCCAGCTCTCTGCAGGTCATTCACTAGGTCCCCCTGTGTGGTTCTGGGATTTTTGCTCACCTTGTGATCATTTTGACCCCACGGGGTGAGATCTTGCGTGGAGCCCCAGATCGAGGGAGATTATCAGTGGTCTTGTATGTCTTCCATTTCCTAATAATTGCTCCCACAGTTGATTTCTTCAAACCAAGCTGCTTACCTATTGCAGATTCAGTCTTCCCAGCCTGGTGTAGGTCTACAATTTTGTTTCTGGTGTCCTTTGACAGCTCTTTGGTCTTGGCCATAGTGGAGTTTGGAGTGTGACTGTTTGAGGTTGTGGACAGGTGTCTTTTATACTGATGACAAGTTCAAACAGGTGCCATTATTACAGGTAACAAGTAGAGGACAGAGGAGCCTCTTAAAGAAGAAGTTACAGGTCTGTGAGAGCCAGAAATCTTGCTTGTTTGTAGGTGACCAAATACTTATTTTCCACCATAATTTGCAAATAAATTCATTAAAAATCCTACAATGTGATTTTCTGGATTTTTTCTCTCTCAATTTGTCTGTCATAGTTGACGTGTACCTATGATGAAAATTACAGGCCTCTCTCATCTTTTTAAGTGGGAGAACTTGCACAATTGGTGGCTGACTAAATACTTTTTTTCCCCACTGTATGAAATACAATGACTATGTAAATGAGTAAGAACAGTATGTCAAATCTATGTTAAAAGGTCAGGAAGTTCCTACTGTTATGTACAGTCTGACCTTCAACTTGTCAACAAGCCCTTGACTAGGTGAATCAGGTGAGTTATTTCAGGGCTAACAACAACATTGTGAAATGCCTGGGGATCCTCGAGGAGAGGTTTGAAAACCACTGGGTTCGCTTATTAATCAACCGCACACAATTCCATGGCAACTGGTCAAGGCAGACTAGGTTTCACCGATGATGCTGAATCCGTTCTTGTGTCCAGGCTGTTGCAGGGCGAAGGCCCATCCGATGACTCCTCCCAGGGCTGACAGGGGCTGTAGGGAGGGGCCTAGGCTGGCAGGGATGGTGCTGATAGCCACGTACGCTCGCCCGTCATTGGCTACCACGTAGGAGTGCAGGTCGTTGCTGTTGAACTCGACAGGAGACGGAGAGTTGCCCACGTACACCCTGCCGTTCACCTTGCCGTTCATCCTCTGGGGCTTACCTGATAAAACACAGAAGAAGAAGAAGAATGTATTACTTCTTTACTGTCTACTGTCACAGATTTATTAATCCACTTCCCTGATAGACAGAACAGCAACAAGTCTGGGAAAGAGTCGCTCTGCGGTTGTCTGATGACTGGCTAGTTATAATTGAATTGACAAGCTAGCAATGAGTTACCACTCACATATTAACCATTTAGCAGACGCTCTATCCAGAGTGAATTACATGATCACAATTATGATCATTGCCACACCCTTTTGATTTTCATATAGATAATTTGCTGAGTGATAATTTAGTTTTGGTTCAAAAAAGTAGAAAAAGAAGTAGCTACGGAGTTGAGGAAAATTTACCCTCTGAAACACACTGTATTCCGTTGCCGTAGTAGCCGAGCCGACAGTGACAACAGTAACCGCTGGCGTAATCTTTACAGTCGGCGAAGGTGGAACACTTCTTCCTGTTGTTGGCACAAGTCTCAGAGTTGTAGGAGAACACTGTAAGAGGAGAAGGTCATGGTAAGGTTAGCACATCAGAAGGACCTGGTCGGGTCATGGTAAGGTTAGCACATCAAACATCAGAAGGACCTGGTCGGGTCATGGTAAGGTTAGCACATCAAACATCAGAAGGACCTGGTCGGGTCATGGTAAGGTTAGCACATCAAACATCAGAAGGACCTGGTCGGGTCATGGTAAGGTTAGCACATCAGAAGGACCTGGTCGGGTCATGGTAAGGTTAGCACATCAAACATCAGAAGGACCTGGTCGGGTCATGGTAAGGTTAGCACATCAAACATCAGAAGGACCTGGTCGGGTCATGGTAAGGTTAGCACATCAAACATCAGAAGGAACTGGTCGGGTCATGGTAAGGTTAGCACATCAAACATCAGAAGGACCTGGTCGGGTCATGGTAAGGTTAGCACATCAAACATCAGAAGGACCTGGTCGGGTCATGGTAAGGTTAGCACATCAAACATCAGAAGGACCTGGTCGGGTCATGGTAAGGTTAGCACATCAAACATCAGAAGGACCTGGTCGGGTCATGGTAAGGTTAGCACATCAAACATCAGAAGGACCTGGTCGGGTCATGGTAAGGTTAGCACATCAAACATCAGAAGGAACTGGTCGGGTCATGGTAAGGTTAGCACATCAAACATCAGAAGGAACTGGTTGCAATGTTCTTGCATTTCAAACAAAGTTCTAGAATTAATAAATAATTATAATCTAGAATTAAAAAATGTAAAAAGTTCTAACATTTTAAAACAACGTTTTAGAATTTAAAACAGTTCTAAAATCCTAAACAAAGTTCTCGAATTTCAAAGAAAGTTCTAGAATTTAAAACAAAGTTCTAGAATTCAAAGTAAAGTTCTTGTTTCCCAAGCTACCACACAATGTGAACCCACCGTCCACGTTGATGTCTCCATCATCTACCACCACCACCTGAGGCTGGTACTGGACCGTGTGGACCGTGAACTGGTCCCCGTGGTGAGGTCCCTGGTGAGGCTCCTCCTCGCGGTACACCTCCTCCTCCGGTTTGTAGGGAGGATACTTCACCTGTTGCCCTCCTCCAGGATACCTCTCTGAGGCAGCCTCCTCCGGGACCCTTGACTCTAGGTCTGTGTCTGGGGGCAGGTCTGTCACCTCTCCTGGAGCCACGCTTGTGAAGTAAGGAGAAGTCCCAATCTCGTACACCCACACGCCTCGCTTACCTGAGTTGGTCTCCCTAGAGAGAGACAGAGCAGGAGGAGAGAGACCGTGAGGAGTGATCACCAGAGGAACTGACTGATCCTGCAGTATTATGTCTGTACTTCAGTGGTAAAACCAAATATGACCTCCCTCACAGACATTGGTGGAACAAAGTCTTGCTACGAAAGACCCTCTGTTCTAGCCTGGTCCCAGATCTGTTTGTGCTGTTCTAGCCCTGGTCCCAGATCTGTTTGTGCTGTTCTAGCCTGGTCCCAGATCTGTTTGTGCTGTTCTAGCCTGGTCCCAGATCTGTTTGTGCTGTTCTAGCCTGGTCCCAGATCTGTTTGTGCTGTTCTAGCCCTGGTCCCAGATCTGTTTGTGCTGTTCTAGCCCTGGTCCCAGATCTGTTTGTGCTGTCTTGCCAACACCTGACAAGGACCACATGAGTTGGCAAGACAGCACAAACAGATCTGGGACAGGGATACCTTGGTTCTTCAGTGACACGTGGTAAGTATCACAACTTACTCTGCAAGAGCCTTGTGTTAAGTTGTTGGCTCAATAACCCACCATGTCTATTTAACATTGTTATCAGGAAATATTCCAAAAGTATGCAAATCAGCTCTTGTGCAGCCACTCCATAAGGGCGGGGACAGTAGTGATCGTAATCATTATCGCCCCATTTCAAGGCTTCCTTGTCCAGCTAAGATTCTTGAATCCTTGGTACATGTACAGCTTTGCTCTTTTTTATCTGAGAGATGTATTTTGAATGTAAACCAATCAGGCTTTAGTCCTGGGCATAGCACTAGTACAGCAACCACTTTAGCTGTTAATGATCTTGTCAACGCTTTAGACACTAAAATGAAATGTGCTACTTTGTTTGTGAAGCTGTCAAAAGCTTTTGATACCGTTGATCATGTTATTTTATTGAATAAGTTGTCCTCAATAGGCCTGAGCTCTGACGCCTGTTCATGGTTTCATGATTATCTTAGTGACAGAACTCAGGCCATCGTTGTCACGGTTTCGGCCGAGGGTGCTCCTCCTCCTGGTTCGGGCAGGCTTCGGCGGTCGTCGTCCCCGGAGTACTAGCTGCCACCGATCTATGTTTCATGTTCATTTGGTTTTGTCTTGATGTTGTACACCGGTGTCTTGTTAGTCCTCGTTAGTGTCCTATTTAGTTCTCGTTGTGTGTGTTTGTCTTTGTGTGTGATTGCTCTTCTGTTTCGTGTTGGAGCTACGTACTTCCCTCCAGTGTTTTGGAGAGGTTTTTCGCACATGTTAGTGCGCCGTTTGTTTGACGCCTGTGTGCGCCATTATTTCGCCTTCGGGCTTATTGTGCTTATTTTCTACGTGAATATTGCACTAAAGTCTTTTGGACTGAGCTTCTGCGTCCTGCGCTTGATTCATGCACCACACCCACCTTCAGCACCCCTTGACAGAATCACACACCCAAATGGAATCAGCAGGATCTGCAGTTACGCCTGAGTCGCTCGAGGAGCATGTTCGCGGCCAAGATGACCAGATACGACAACTGGGGACCGCTCTACAGGACTTCATCAACACCCTGCACCGATGGGAGGCCAGCGGGGTACCCACACCTCCACCTACCCTGCCAACCCCATCGGCCGGTCCACCAGTCCCAGGTCCGGAACCCAGGGGGATTCGGCTCTCGCTCCCGAGGGCGTATGACGGAACAGCTGCCGGGTGTCAGGGGTTCCTCCTGCAGGTGGAGCTCTACCTGGCCACTGTACACCCAGTGCCCTCGGGACACGAGAGCGTTTCCGCCCTCATCTCCTGTCTCACGGGCAAGGCGTTGGAGTGGGCTAACGCCGAGTGGAGGAAGATGGACGCCAACACCATCTCCTACGCCGAGTTCTCCCGCCGCTTCAAGGCCGTGTTCGACCATCCACCTGAGGGCAAAGCGGCGGGGGAGCGTCTAGTCCACCTGAGACAGGGGAGGAGGAGCGCACAGGCGTTTGCTCTAGAGTTCCGGACTCTAGCGGCGGACACAGGGTGGAATGAACGGGCCCTCATCGACCATTTTCGATGTAGCCTACGGGAGGACGTTCAACGTGAGTTGGCCTGCAGGGATACCCATCTCACATTCGACCAGTTGGTCGATATGTCCATCCGTCTGGACACCCTGCTGGCCACCCGTGGACGTCCCGAGGGGGGTCCGTCCATTCCGCCCTCCGGCACCTCCGAGCCGAGCCCTATGGAGCTCGGGGGTGCCGGCGCTAGAGAAAGGAGGAGGAGGAGCCCGAGGGGGCCTGTCTCCTGCACCAAGTGCGGTCGTGGAGGGCACACTGCGGCCAGGTGCTGGGGAGGGTTCTCCGGGGGAGAAGACAACAGGCCACGCACTGGGGGGGCCTCCCAGGTGAGTAGACGTCCCACTTACCCAGAGCTTTCTGTTGCGCACTTTTGTATACCTGTGTGTTTTCCACAGGTTGCACCTCATTCCCAGCATAAGGCGCTAGTAGATTCAGGCGCAGCTGGGAATTTTGTTGATCGGAAGTTTTGTTTAGATTTAGGGATCCCTCTCCTACCTGTTGACAAACCTTTTCCCGTTCATGCCTTAGATAGCCGCCCGTTGGGGTCGGGGTTGATTAGGGAGATCACAGCACCACTTAGGATGTGTGCGCAGGGGGGTCATGAAGAGACTATACAGCTGTATCTGATCGACTCTCCTGCGTACCCAGTGGTGCTGGGAATTCCCTGGTTAAGCACCCATAACCCTGCTATTTCGTGGCAACAGAGGGCTCTCGATGGGTGGTCTGCTCAGTGCGAGGGGCGATGTCTGGGTGTTTCCGTGGGGGCGACTTCGGTGGAAAGTCCAAACCAAGTGAACGCACTGCACATTCCGCCTGAATATGGGGATTTAGCTCTCGTGTTTAGTAAAACTAGGGCGACGCAGTTGCCTCCTCATAGACAGGGGGATTGTGCGATTGATCTCCAGGCAGGAGCAGCGCTCCCACGGAGCCACGTGTATCCTTTGTCTCAAGAGGAGAGAAAAGCTATGGAGACTTACATAGCCGAATCTTTGAGACAGGGATACATTCGGCCCTCCACTTCTCCCGCCTCCTCGAGTTTCTTTTTTGTGAAGAAGAAAGATGGAGGGTTGCGCCCGTGCATTGATTACCGTGGTCTCAATCAGATTACTGTGAAATACAGTTATCCACTCCCTCTGATTGCGACCATGACAGAGTCATTGCATGGAGCGCGGTTTTTCACAAAATTGGATCTCAGGAGCGCGTATAACTTGGTGCGCATTAGGGAGGGCGACGAATGGAAGACAGCGTTTAGTACCACGTCAGGTCATTTCGAATATCTCGTCATGCCATATGGGTTGATGAATGCTCCATCAGTCTTCCAATCCTTCGTAGATGACATTTTCCGGGATATGCAGGGACAAGGGGTGGTCGTGTACATTGATGACATTCTGGTGTACTCGTCTACCCGAGCCGAGCATATAACCCTGGTGCGTCGTGTATTGAGGAGGCTGTTGGAGCACGACCTATATGTCAAGGCAGAGAAATGTCTGTTTTTCCAGGAGTCGGTCTCCTTTTTGGGTTATCGGTTGTCCGCGTCAGGGGTGAGAATGGAGGTGGATCGTGTGTCCGCTGTGCGTAATTGGCAAACTCCAACCACTGTAAAAGAGGTGCAGCAGTTCTTGGGCTTTGCGAATTACTACCGGAGGTTTATCCGGGGTTTTGGACAGGTGGCAGCTCCCATCACGTCCCTTCTGAAAGGGGGTCCGGTGCGCCTGCAGTGGTCAGCTGATGCGGACAGGGCCTTTAGGAGACTGAAGGACCTGTTTACGTCGGCTCCGGTGCTGGCGCATCCGGATCCCGCATTACCCTTTCAGGTTGAGGTAGACGCGTCTGAGGCTGGTATAGGGGCCGTTCTCTCTCAACGGTCCGGCACGCCACCTAAACTCCGCCCCTGTGCTTTTTACTCAAAAAAGCTCAGCCCGGCGGAGCGTAACTATGACGTTGGGGACAGGGAGCTGTTAGCTGTAGTTCAACCCTTAAGGTGTGGAGGCATTGGCTTGAGGGGGCTCAACACCCTTTCCTCATTTTGACTGACCATCGGAACCTGGAGTACATCCGGGCAGCGAGGAGACTGAACCCTCGCCAGGCTCGATGGAGTATGTTTCTCACCAGGTTCGTATTTAAAATCACGTACATCCCTGGGTCCCAGAATGGTAAGGCAGATGCGCTGTCCCGGCGGTATGACACGGAGGAGAGGTCCGTTGAGCCCACTCCCATACTACCGGAGTCTTGCCTTGTGGCACCGGTGGTGTGGGAGGTCGATGCCGAAATCGAGCGAGCGTTGCGTACCGACCCCAGCCCTCCACAGTGTCCTGAGGGTCGGAAGTACGTTCCGCTCGAGATTCGGGATCGACTCATTTACTGGGCTCACACGTCACCCTCCTCTGGACATCCGGGTATTGGCCGGACAGTGCATTGCCTTAGCACTAAATACTGGTGGCCCACTTTGGCTAGGGATGTGAGGGTTTATGTCTCCTCCTGTTCGGTGTGCGCCCAGTGTAAGGCGCCCCGACATCTGTCCAGGGGTAAGTTACAACCCCTGCCCGTTCCACAACGACCATGGTCCCACCTCTCTGTGGATTTTGTGACAGACCTTCCCCTCTCTCAGGGGAATACCACCATCCTGGTCGTTGTGGACCGGTTCTCTAAGGCCTGTCGTCTTCTCCCTATGTCGGGTCTTCCTACTGCCCTACAGACCGCTGAGGCCCTATTTACCCACGTCTTCCGGCATTACGGGGTACCCGAGGATATAGTGTCTGATCGAGGCCCCCAGTTTACCTCCCGTGTTTGGAGAGCGTTCATGGAGCGTTTGGGGGTCTCGGTTAGCCTTACCTCAGGGTACCACCCGGAGAGTAATGGGCAGGTAGAACGTGTCAACCAGGATGTGGGTAGGTTTCTGAGGTCGTATTGCCAGGGCCGGCCGGAGGAGTGGGCACGGTACATTCCCTGGGCTGAGATGGCCCAGAACTCTCTCCGCCACTCCTCTACCAACCTAACCCCCTTCCAATGTGTGTTAGGTTACCAGCCGGTTCTGGCACCTTGGCAGCAGAGCCAGATCGAGGCCCCTGCGGTGGATGATTGGATGAGGCGCTCGGAAGAGACGTGGAACGCTGCCCACATCCACCTGCAGCGGGCCGTCCTTCGTCACAAGGCGAGCGCCGATCTCCACCGCAGTGAGGGGCCGGTGTACGCACCCGGAGATCGAGTCTGGCTCTCTACCAGAAACCTACCCCTCCGCCTGCCCTGCCGGAAGCTGGGTCGGCGGTTTGTGGGGCCCTTTAAAGTCCTGAGAAGATTGAACGAGGTGTGTTATAGGTTACATCTACCTGTTGAGTATAAGAATATTAACCCCTCGTTCCATGTGTCTCTTCTCAGGCCGGTGGTAGCTGGTCCACTCCAGGACAATGAGATAGGGGAGACTCCTCCGCCCCCACTGGACATCGAGGGGGCTCCGGCGTACACCGTTCGGTCCATCTTGGACTCAAGACGCCGGATGGGGGGTCTCCAGTATCTCGTGGAGTGGGAGGGGTACGGCCCGGAGGAGCGGTGCTGGGTGCCGCGGAGGGACATCCTAGACCCATCTCTCCTGTCGGAGTTCCACCGGGACCATCCCGCGCGCCCTGCTCCGCGTCCTCCTGGTCGTCCCCGAGGCCGGGGTCGGCGCACGGCTGAGGCCGCGCGTCAAGGGGGGGGTACTGTCACGGTTTCGGCCGAGGCTGCTCCTCCTCCTGGTTCGGGCAGGCTTCGGCGGTCGTCGTCCCCGGAGTACTAGCTGCCACCGATCTATGTTTCATGTTCATTTGGTTTTGTCTTGATGTTGTACACCTGTGTCTTGTTAGTCCTCGTTAGTGTCCTATTTAGTTCTCGTTGTGTGTGTTTGTCTTTGTGTGTGATTACTCTTCTGTTTTGTGTTGGAGCTACGTACTTCCCTCCAGTGTTTGGAGAGGTTTTTCGCACATGTTAGTGCGCCGTTTGTTTGACGCCTGTGTGCGCCATTATTTCGCCTTCGGGCTTATTGTGCTTATTTTCTACGTGAATATTGCACTAAAGTCTTTTGGACTGAGCTTCTGCGTCCTGCGCTTGATTCATGCACCACACCCACCTTCAGCACCCCTTGACAATCGTGATTGATGGGGTTAAGTCTTAATTTCTTGAAGTGCATACAGGTGTACCACAGAGGTCGATTTTGGGACCTGTTCTCTTCACTATTTATATAAACACCATCTGTTAAAAATGGTAAACTACTTATATATGCAAATTATACTATTTTATACAGTATGCTATTGCCCTGACTGTTGATCTGGCTGTGTCAAAACTACAGTCAGATTGTATAGCTATGCAGGAAAACTACAGTCAGATTGTATAGCTATGCAGGAAAACTACAGTCAGATTGTATAGCTAGCTATGCAGGAAAACTACAGTCAGATTGGATAGCTATGCAGGAATCCCTGATTTAAAACTTGTGCTTAATACAGGCTAAACGAAATACATGTTGTTTTTAAACTCTCGTAAGAATGTTTCAGATGAACTACACGTTCACTCATTAGAGATGGTTCTCCAATCGAACGTGTTCCTGTATATAAATACTGAGGCATTTGGGTTGATATGGATTTGACATTTAAAAAACATATAGATGAGCTTTCTCTAAGCAGAAGGAAGCAGATGATTCAGTCCACCTTTTGATCTGTTCCTGATTATGGTGATATTATTTATCAAAGTGCAGCTGCTACTACTCTTAACCCTTTGGATGCCGTCTACCATAGTGGCTCTGTCCAGGCTCTGTCGTAGCCGGCCGCGACCGGGAGACCCATGGGGCGGCGCACAATTGGCCCAGCGTCGTCCAGGGTAGGGGAGGGAATGGCCGGCAGGGGATGTAGCTCAGTTGGTAGAGCATGGCGTTTGCAACGCCAGGGTTGTTGGTTCGATAAAGATAATGTATGTGCTAGCTGTGAGTCGCTCTGGATAAGAGCGTCTGCTAAATGACTAAAAATGTAAATGTAATAGTGCCCTTCGTTTTGTTACAGGCGACAGTTTGATACTCATCACTGCATCCTGTGTCAAAAGGTTGGCTGGACTTCGCTAAAGACCCGTAGATCTCTACATTACTCCCTTTCTGTTTACAAGGCCCTACTTCATAAATCTGTCTTATCGAACTTTGCTGTTGAAGTATAGACTCCTGAGCTGTCTAACCCGCTACCAGGATTGGTTAACTCCTGAGCTGTCTAACCCGCTACCAGGATTGGTGAACTCCTGAGGTTCTCCACCGAGGAGGGAAATCTGCTTATAGTTTTAATGATCCGTATTGCTGGAACAAAATGTAAAATATATTTCATCTTGATGTTCTGGTGCTGTTCGGGCAATTTGAAGTATTGATTGGGGACTTATTTGTGGAGGAATATAACTGTTTTTCTGGGCGATATGTGATGTTTTATTTGTGCTTACCATGACTGTGTTTTTGTATTTTAATGTGTGTATATATATATATATATATATATATATATATACTGTATATACTGAGTATATAAAACAGTAAGGATCCCTCCATAATATTCGTTGGGGCATGCTGGCCTATGTTGACTCCAATGCTTCCCACAGTTGTGTCGAGTTGGTTGGATGTCCTTTGTGTGGTGGACCATTCTTGATACACACGGGAAACTGTTGAGCGTGAAAAACCCAGCAGCGTTGCAGTTCTTGACACATACCTGTGCGCCTGGCACCTACTACCATACCTCGTTCAAAGGCACTTTTGTCTTTTGTCTTGCCCATTCACCCTCTGAATGGCACACATACCTCTTTAAGGAATACCTGGAATAGTATAACAGTAATCCTTCTACCCCCCCGGTGGTTGTCCCACTGGCTATCCTAAGTTGAATGCACCAATTTGTAAGTCGCTCTGGATAAGAGCGTCTGCTAAATTACTTAAATGTAAATGTCAAATACACAATCCATGTCTCAAGGCTTAAAAATCCTTCTTTAACCTGTCTCCTCCCCTTCATCTACACTGATTGAAGTGGATTTAACAAGTGACATCATTAAGGGATCATAGCTTTCCCTTGGATTCACCTGGTCAGTCTATGTCATATACTCAGTGTATATATTTTTTGTATAATGTGTATATTTATATTGTATTATACAGGACGCATTTGGATAAGAGACCTATGGTCTCAATATGTCTTCCTTGTTAAAATAAAGGTTAAATACATATTTAGAAAATAAAAAGTCCAGTACTTACTCTGCCAGCGCCCTGACAGAGGTCTCCCTCTCGGTGGTGATGCGGTAGTACGGTCCCTGTCTGGTGAACACTAGGTACTTGACCAGCCCTTTACTGAAGCCAGCCTGCATGGCCTGACTACTGCCCCCTACAGCTGTGGAGGCAAACTGCAGCCCCTCCCTGGGGTAGAGGAGGATGGCATAGGAGGCAGTCTCAGCTGACGCTATCACCAGCTGGAAGCTGTTCCTCTGTTGAAAAGAGAGGTTACGAGAGAGACTTACAACAGGGTTACATTGTTAGGATTCAAACGCAAGAATGTCACTCACTGTTTCCGCTTGCTCTTTGGGGTCAAGGTCGGGCTACTCTAAAGCACTTTGTAACCTCTCTTTCCACATTAATACATTTACTTGATTGATTGATTGATTGACTGGTAAATTCTGATCTCACCTGTTTCTCCAGTCCGTCTCCTCTGCTGTGGCCATGGTGTTGGCTGGAGACAACATCTACCCAGGTGACGACCACAGTGTGTTCCGGCTCCACCTAGTAAAAACAAGTAACAGCTACTTTAATTTCATTCATTGCTTATGACCTACAGTATGTATTTTGTTTATAGTGTTTTAGTGGAATATTTTTACAATGTAAATTGTACTCGCAATTCAGCTTATTGCCAGTTGTACAATGTCTTGGTTAAAGTAAAACAAATGTCTCTCTCTCTCTCTCTCCATTATCTTTCTCTGCCCATTTTCTCTCTCTCTGTCCATTAACTCTCTCTCTCTCTCTCTCTTTCTCTCTGTCCATTCTTTCTCTCTCTCACCTCATCGTCCTCTGGAAAAGCCCTGTTGATCTGGTCCGCAGCCTGCCGCAGGGTGGCTGGGCTGGCGTCCTGCCGGTAGTACACCTTACCCACGCCGTCACCAGTATCCAGGTCGCCGTGCAGGACCGCGATCATGCCGAAGCCGGCGGGCATCTTACCGAGGTATGTGGACTCAGCGCTAGGCTCTGCCATGGCAACGAACCCATTGGTGTTGATCTGAAATGTAAAACAAACACAAACTGTCAATCAGCAAAAACACGGGTTGACTGGATATTATGTGAGGCTTCATGTGTTGTTGGAGGTGCGTCTTTGTCAGTTTAGCTTGGGATAAAAATGCTGCCCTCGACAATCTGCCGCACTTGGTGCCCACCTAAACCTGTATGATGGGCGGGCCGGCCCTGGTCAGCAGCATGAGGATAACAGCCCTTTAGGACCCACCCAGGGTCTGAAACAGCAGAGTGTCTGAGGAGAGGTCAACAACAGCCCTTTAGGACACACTTTGATCTGTATTCCATTATCTTAACAGTCAGCTGCTCTGACCTAGTAAACTACTAATGAACTAACAGTCAGCTGCTACTAGTGAAAGTAGAAGTCACCCAGTAAAATACTACTTGAGTAAAAGTCTAAAGGTATTTGGTTTTAAATATACTTCAGTATCAAAAGTAAAAGTATAAATCATTTCAAATTCCTTATATTAAGCAAACCAGACGGCACCATTTTCAGTATTTTATTTATTTATTTACGGATAGCCACTCATTCACAGACGAAGCATTTTTGTTTAGTGAGTCCACCAGATCAGATGACCAGGGATGTTGTCTTGATAAGTGTGCGAATTGGACAATATTCCTGTCCTGTTAAGTATTCAAAATGTAACAAGTGCTTTTGGGTGTCAGGGAACATTTATGGAGCAAAAAGTATATTTTCTTTAGGAATGTAGTGAAGTAAAAGCAAAAGTTGTCAAAACTATAAATAGTAAAGTATTACTTAAGTAGTACTTTAAAGTATTTGTACTTAAAGTACTTTAAAACACTAAGTGTGTTTGTCAGCCCAGGAGACATCCCGAAAATCGGTTTTCCCGAACAGTTTGGGCTAGAAACTAACATGGAAAGCTGAGACATTATGAAAAGCTGAGACTCACGAACACGATGATGTTCTAAGTTTCTAAGTTTTGCTCTAAGATCCCCAGAAGCTACATGCGACTCGTCTAAAGTTGGGACCGCTGATCTGCCAACTTCCTGTCTGTAGCGTCCAAACGGTTTGGGCTACACGCTAATATGACCCCACCATTGAAAGGTGAGACTCTCACAAACACATATATGTTGTTTTGCTGTACGACACCTCTAGTCCCATGTAGCTCAGTTGGTAGAGCATGGCGTTTGCAACGCCAGGGTTGTGGGTTCGATTCCCACGTCTGCTAAATGACTTAAATGTAAATGACCCCCACAAGACCCACAAGACTCATCTGAAGGGAACCTCATACTGGGCTGAAAAATGAACGGAAGTGAGTAGGGCATTTCCACGTCAAATGTATATGGTCATTACACAGTATATATATATTTTTACTAATGTATACATTCCTGAGTGTTCAGATATAGGACAGACACTTCAAAACATACTTCCTTTTGATTTATTTTTGGACTGTCTGTTTGTATCTTTTTTTTATTTCTATGGGCTATAAGCAGTAAGGACAAATGCAATTTCATCAAATAATGTAAAAAATATATTTTTTACACCTTCAGGGGTCATAAAAATCTGAATCAAATAGCTAAACGATCCATAGTATGACCATTTTAAAACAATGATATATGTTTAATATGTGTTAGCTAGAGAAGTAGAAACCCCTCAAGGTTTATGCTCTCAGGGGTTAAAGCCTCTGATATTCACCTGAATGACCCAGTTATCATTCACATGTCTCTAATGATATCAATCTATTGAGATGCTTTTGTTTCATGTTTTCATGGTCCTAATTCCTCGTGTGTGTGTGTGTGTGTGTGTGTGTGTGTGTGTGTGTGTGTGTGTGTGTGTGTGTTGTGTGTGTAGTGTGTGTTGTGTGTGTGTGTGTGTGTGTGTGTGTGTGTGCGGCTGGTCGGCTGGTCCTCTAGCAGGCTGGTTAATTGACTGAGCTCAAAGGCAGCATGCAGAATAACATTTGGCTCAGAGTTCCTCTATTGTGCTGCAAAAACAAAACAGCTCTTTATTCTCCCAGGGTTCTGCTGTTCATAACAGAGTCGCTGCATCCATGATGGCCTGCTCTAGTTGTGTTGTATTATGTGGACCCTGGTTCTGATGTGGACAGGCTATCAGAGCCCACACCAGGGGGTGGGTAGTGCTGGGGTTATTATTGGGTCATTATTTCCTAATTTTACATTTTCGTTTTAGTCATTTAGCAGACGCTCTTATCCAGAGCGACTTACAGGAGCAATTAGGGTTAAGTGCCTTGCTCAAGGGCACATCGACAGATTATTCACCCAGTCGGCTCGGGGATTAGAACCAGCGACCTTTCGGTTACTGGCACAACGCTCTTAACCCCTAAGCTACCTGCCGCTTTGGGCCCACCCACCTTGCAGGCGAAATATTTTTAGTGGCCCCCCCTCTTGACAGCGGAGAGAAAATATTGACGTTTTAAAATACATTTCATGCAATTCTACACATTTTGCCGTGGGGCGTAGAGAAAATCTCCAACTCAGCCGTTTTTATCTCAATATCAAATCATTTCTGGGTAACAATTAAGTACCTTACTGTGATTGTTTAACATTAAAATGGTCGACAAGAGACGGAGTTCACAGAAACACGAGATCAGGTGGACAACAAAGAAAGCCCTCTATCAGGTAGAAACTATATTTCTTTGTGAATCTGACATGTGGTTCATGAGGAGAAGATGATTCCAGATGGTTTTGAACATTAGCATTACATTTGCAAAGAATGAGTTGTTAATAGTTTCCTTGTTGTTTAGATATCAGTGTGGTTAATCTTAGGGACATCCATGACGTCCACGGGGCTGTAGTGGAACAGGTTGAGAGCTTCAGGTTCCTTGGTGTCCACATCACCAACAAACTATCATGGTCCAAACACACCAAGACAGTCGTGAAGAGGGCAAGGCAAAGCCTATTCCCTCTCAGGAGACTGAAAATATCTGGTATGGGTCCTCAGATCCTCAAAAAGTTCTACAGCTGCACCATCGAGAGCTTCCTGACTGGTTGCGTCACCACCTGGTATGGCAACTGCTTGGCCTCCGACCGCAAGGCACTACAGAGGGTAGTGCATATGGCCCAGTACATCACTGGGTCCGAGCTCCCTGCCATCCAGGACCTCTATACCAGGCGGTGTCAGAGGAAGGCCCTCAAAATTGTCAAAGACTTCAGCCACCCTAGTCATAGACTGTTCTCTGCTACCACACGGCAAGCGGTACCGGAGCTCCAAGTCTAGGTCCAAAAGGCTTCTCAACAGCTTCTACCCCCAAGCTATAAGACTGCTGAACAATTAATTATGGCTACCTGGACTATTTACATTGCCCCCCCTTTTTTTACACTGCTGCTACTCTCTGTTTATTATCTATGTATAGTCACTTTACCCCTACCTACATGTACAGTGTCTTCGGAAAGTATTCAGACCCCTTGACTTTTTCCACATTTTTATGTTACAGCCTTATTCTAAAATGCATTAAAAAAATTATAAATCTCCTTAATGAAAAAGCGAAAACAGGTTTTTATAATTTTTGGAGTGACGCTCCTAAAAATCTTGGGGGCCCCCCTAGCTGCCGAGGCCCCCTAGCAGCCGGGCCCCCCTAGCGGCCACCTAGCAGCTGGGCCCCCCTAGCAGCCCCCTAGCAGCCGGGCCCCCCTAGCAGCCCCCTAGCAGCCGGGCCCCCCTAGCAGCCCCCTAACAGCCCCCTAGCAGCCGGGCCCCCCTAGCAGCCCCCTAGCAGCCCCCCTAGCAGCCCCCTAGCAGCCCCCTAGCAGCCCCCTAGCAGCCGGGCCCCCCTAGCAGCCCCCTAGCAGCCCCCTAGCAGCCGGGCCTCCCTAGCAGCCCCCTAGCAGCCCCCTAGCAGCCGGGCCCCCCTAGCAGCCCCCTAGCAGCCGGGCCCCCCTAGCAGCCCCCTAGCAGCCGGGCCCCCCTAGCAGCCGGGCCCCCTAGCAGCCGGGCCCCCCTAGCAGCCCCCTAGCAGCCGGGCTCCCCTAGCAGCCCCCTAGCAGCCCCCTAGCAGCCGGGCCCCCCTAGCAGCCCCCTAGCAGCTGGGCCCCCCTAGAAGCCCCCTAGCAGCCGAGGCCCCCTAGCAGCCGCTTATGTTGCTTATGCCTATGGCCGGCCCTACACACACTGGGAACAGGGTGTTAAAGTTAGAGCAGTGTTTTGACCCAGAATGACTTCAGATACACTAGCTGGATACGCTCTGTATTTCCACTGAGGGGGTGTATCGTGTGTGTGTGTGTGTGTGTGTGTGTGTGTGCGTGCACGTGGACGAGGGTTGCAGTCAGATATTTCACAAAAAGATTTTTGGCTCTAGGTCAATACCAGCCCTGAGGAACCCGGAGGAATGTTTTGGGGTCACACACACACACACACATTCCACAATCCAACTGATACAAAGTATTGCAGCAACCTTGTAAATAGCAAAAATGATCTAAACCCTCGACAGGAAGGTTTTCCAATGCCTCGCAAAGAAGGGCACCTATTGGTAGATGGGTAAAAATGTAAAAATCAGACATTGAATATCCCTTTGAGCATAGTGAAGTTATTAATTACTCTTTGGATAGTGCATCAATACACCCAGTCACTACAACGATTCAGGCGTCCTTCCTAACTCAGTTGGCGGAGAGGAAGGAAACCACTCAGGGATTTCACCATGAGGCCAATGGTGACTTTAAAACAGTTACAGAGTTTATTGGCTGTGATAAGAGAACTGAGGATGGATAATTTTTTCTCCAAAACATGCATCCTGTTTGCAGCAAGGCACTAAAGTAATACTGCAAAAAATGTGGCAAAGCAATTCACTTTTTGTCCTGAATACAAAGTGTTATGTTTGGGGCAAATCCAATACAACACATTACTGAGTACCAATCCCATTTTTTCAAGCATAGTGGTGGCTGCATTATGTTATGGGTATGCTTGTCATCAGCAAGGACTGGGGAGTTTTTCAGGATAAAAAATGAACTAAATGGAGCTAAGCACAGGCAAAATACTAGAGGAAAACCTGGTTCAGTCTGCTTTTCACCAGACACTGGGAGATTAATTACCTTTCAGAAGGACAATAACCTAAAACACAAGGCCAAATCTACACTGGAGTTGCTTACCAAGAAGACAGTGAATGTTCCTGAGAGACCGAGTTACAGTTTTGACTTAAATCTACTTGAAAATCTATGGCAAGACCTAAAAATGGATCTCTAGCAATGATCAACAACCAATTTGACGGAGCTTGAAGAATTTTGAAAAAGATAATGGGCAAATGTTGCACAATCCAGGTGTGGAAAGCTCTTAGAGACTGACCCAGAAAGACTGACAGCTGCCAAATGGGCTTCTACAAATTATTGACTCCGGGTTGAATTGACTCCGGGTTGTGAATACTTGTGTAACTGGATGAGAGAAATTCCTACTGCTTGAGATATTAGACATTTACGTACATTTACATTTACGTCATTTAGCAGAAGCTCTTATTTTATTTATTTTTTTGGGGGGGGGGGGGGGGGTAGAAGGATTACTTTATCCTTAAAGAGGTGGGGTTTCAAATGTCTCCGGAAAGGTGGTGAGTGACTCCGCTGTCCTGGCGTCGTGAGACACTAGACATCCATCGACATCCATCTACAGCCACTAGACATCCATCTACAGCCACTAGACATCCATCTACAGCCACTAGACATCCATCTACATCCATCTACATCCATCTACATCCATCTACAGCCACTAGACATCCATCTACAGCCACTAGACATCCATCTACAGCCACTAGACATCCATCTACAGCCACTAGACATCCATCTACAGCCACTAGACATCCATCTACAGCCACTAGACATCCATCTACAGCCACTAGACATCCATCTACAGCCACTAGACATCCATCTACAGCCACTAGACATCCATCTACAGCCACTAGACATCCATCTACATCCATCTACAGCCACTAGACATCCATCTACAGCCACTAGACATCCATCTACAGCCACTAGACATCCATCTACAGCCACTAGACAGCCATCTACAGCCACTAGACAGCCATCTACAGCCACTAGACATCCATCTACAGCCACTAGACATCCATCTACAGCCACTAGACATCCATCTACAGCCACTAGACATCCATCTACAGCCACTAGACAGCCACTAGACATCCATCTACAGCCACTAGACATCCATCTACAGCCACTAGACATCCATCTACAGCCACTAGACATCCATCTACAGCCACTAGACATCCATCTACAGCCACTAGACATCCATCTACAGCCACTAGACATCCATCTACAGCCACTAGACATCCATCTACAGCCACTAGACATCCATCTACAGCCACTAGACATCCATCTACATCCATCTACAGCCACTAGACATCCATCTACAGCCACTAGACATCCATCTACAGCCACTAGACAGCCATCTACAGCCACTAGACAGCCATCTACAGCCACTAGACATCCATCTACAGCCACTAGACATCCATCTACAGCCACTAGACATCCATCTACAGCCACTAGACATCCATCTACAGCCACTAGACATCCATCTACAGCCACTAGACATCCATCTACATCCATCTACAGTCACTAGACATCCATCTACAGCCACTAGACATCCATCTACAGCCACTAGATATCCATCTACAGCCACTAGACATCCATCTACAGCCACTAGACATCCATCTACAGCCACTAGACATCCATCTACAGCCACTAGACATCCATCTACATCCATCTACAGTCACTAGACATCCATCTACAGCCACTAGACATCCATCTACAGCCACTAGACATCCATCTACAGCCACTAGACATCCATCTACAGCCACTAGACATCCATCTACAGCCACTAGACATCCATCTACAGCCACTAGACAGCCACTAGACATCCATCTACAGCCACTAGATATCCATCTACATCCACTAGACATCCATCTACAGCCCCTAGACAGCCACTAGACATCCATCTACAGCCACTAGACATCCATCTACATCCACTAGACATCCATCTACATCCACTAGACATCCATCTACAGCCACTAGACATCCATCTACAGCCACTAGACATCCATCTACAGCCACTAGACATCCATCTACAGCCACTAGACATCCATCTACAGCCACTAGACATCCATCTACAGCCACTAGACATCCATCTACAGCCACTAGACATCCATCTACATCCATCTACAGCCACTAGACATCCATCTACAGCCACTAGACATCCATCTACAGCCACAAGACATCCATCTACATCCATCTACAGCCACTAGACATCCATCTACAGCCACTAGACATCCATCTACAGCCACTAGACATCCATCTACATCCATCTACATCCATCTACAGCCACTAGACATCCATCTACAGCCA
Organism: Coregonus lavaretus; assembly: GCF_964263955.1. NCBI lineage: Eukaryota > Metazoa > Chordata > Actinopteri > Salmoniformes > Salmonidae > Coregonus > Coregonus lavaretus. Next base: position 217,987 of record NW_028163054.1, on the reverse strand, counting down.
CTAGACATCCATCTACAGCCACTAGACATCCATCTACAGCCACTAGACATCCATCTACAGCCACTAGACATCCATCTACATCCATCTATAGCCACTAGACATCCATCTACAGCCACTAGACATCCATCTACAGCCCCTAGACATCCATCTACAGCCACTAGACATCCATCTACAGCCACTAGACATCCATCTACAGCCACTAGACATCCATCTACAGCCACTAGACATCCATCTACAGCCACTAGACATCCATCTACAGCCACTAGACGTCCATCTACAGCCCCTAGACAGCCACTAGACATCCATCTACAGCCACTAGACATCCATCTACAGCCACTAGACATCCATCTACATCCATCTACAGCCACTAGACATCCATCTACAGCCACTAGACATCCATCTACAGCCACTAGACATTCATTTACAGCCACTAGACATCCATCTACATCCATCTACAGCCACTAGACATCCATCTACAGCCACTAGACATTCATTTACAGCCACTAGACATCCATCTACAGCCACTAGACATCCATCTACATCCATCTACAGCCACTAGACATCCATCTACAGCCACTAGACATCCATCTACAGCCACTAGACATCCATCTACAGCCACTAGACATCCATCTACAGCCACTAGACATCCATCTACAGCCACTAGACATCCATCTACAGCCACTAGACATCCATCTACAGCCACTAGACATCCATCTACAGCCACTAGACATCCATCTACATCCATCTACAGCCACTAGACATCCATCTACAGCCACTAGACATCCATCTACAGCCACTAGACATCCATCTACAGCCACTAGACATCCATCTACATCCACTAGACATCAATCTACAACCACTAGACATCCATCTACAGCCACTAGACATCCATCTACAGCCACTAGACATCAGCCACTAGACATCCATCTACAGCCACTAGACATCCATCTACAGCCACTAGACATCCATCTACAGCCACTAGACATCCATCTACATCCACTAGACATCCATCTACAGCCACTAGACATCCATCTACAGCCACTAGACATCCATCTACAGCCACTAGACATCCATCTACATCCATCTACAGCCACTAGACATCCATCTACAGCCACTAGACATCCATCTACAGCCACTAGACATCCATCTACATCCATCTACAGCCACTAGACATCCATCTACAGCCACTAGACATCCATCTACAGCCACCAGACATCCATCTACAGCCACCAGACATCCAACTACAGCCACTAGACATCCATCTACATCCATCTACAGCCACTAGACATCCATCTACAGCCACTAGACATCCATCTACAGCCACTAGACATCCATCTACATCCATCTACAGCCACTAGACATCCATCTACAGCCACTAGACATCCATCTACATCCATCTACATCCATCTACAGCCACTAGACATCCATCTACAACCACTAGACATCCATCTACAACCACTAGACATCCATCTACAGCCACTAGACATCCATCTACAACCACTAGACATCCATCTACAGCCACTAGACATCCATCTACAGCCACTAGACATCCATCTACAGCCACTAGACATCCATCTACAGCCACTAGACATCCATCTACAGCCACTAGACATCCATCTACAGCCACTAGACATCCATCTACAGCCACTAGACATCCATCTACATCCATCTACAGCCACTAGACATCCATCTACAGCCATCTACAGCCACTAGACATCCATCTACAGCCACTAGACATCCATCTACAGCCACTAGACATCCATCTACAGCCACTAGACATCCATCTACAGCCACTAGACATCCATCTACAGCCACTAGACATCCATCTACAGCCACTAGACATCCATCTATAGCCACCAGACATCCATCTACATCCATCTACAGCCACTAGACATCCATCTACATCCATCTACAGCCACTAGACATCCATCTACAGCCACTAGACATCCATCTACAGCCACTAGACATCCATCTACAGCCACTAGACATCCATCTACAGCCACTAGACATCCATCTACATCCATCTACAGCCACTAGACATCCATCTACAGCCACTAGACATCCATCTACATCCATCTACATCCATCTACAGCCACTAGACATCCATCTACAACCACTAGACATCCATCTACAGCCATCTACAGCCACTAGACATCCATCTACAGCCACTAGACATCCATCTACAGCCACTAGACATCCATCTACAGCCACTAGACATCCATCTACAGCCACTAGACATCCATCTACAGCCACTAGACATCCATCTACAGCCACTAGACATCCATCTACAGCCACTAGACATCCATCTACATCCATCTACAGCCACTAGACATCCATCTACAGCCACTAGACATCCATCTAGAGCCACTAGACATCCATCTACAGCCACTAGACATCCATCTACAGCCACTAGACATCCATCTACAGCCACTAGACATCCATCTACAGCCACTAGACATCCATCTACAGCCACTAGACATCCATCTACAGCCACTAGACATCCATCTACAGCCACTAGACATCCATCTACAGCCACTAGACATCCATCTACAGCCACTAGACATCCATCTACATCCATCTACATCCATCTACAGCCACTAGACATCCATCTACAGCCACTAGACATCCATCTACAGCCACTAGACATCCATCTACAGCCACTAGACATCCATCTACAGCCACTAGACATCCATCTACAGCCACTAGACATCCATCTACATCCACTAGACATCCATATACAGCCACTAGACATCCATCTACATCCATCTACAGCCACTAGACATCCATCTACAGCCACCAGACATCCATCTACAGCCACCAGACATCCATCTACATCCATCTACAGCCACTAGACATCAGCCACTAGACATCCATCTACAGCCACTATACATCCATCTACAGCCACTAGACATCCATCTACAGCCACTAGACATCAATCTACAGCCACTAGACATCCATCTACAGCCACTAGACATCCATCTACAGCAACTAGACATCCATCTACAGCCACTAGACATCCATCTACAGCCACTAGACATCCATCTACAGCCACTAGACATCCATCTACAGCCACTAGACATCCATATACAGCCACTAGACATCCATCTACAGCCACTAGACATCCATCTACAGCCACTAGACATCCATCTACAGCCACTAGACATCCATCTACAGCCACTAGACATCCATCTATAGCCACCAGACATCCATCTACATCCATCTACAGCCACTAGACATCCATCTACATCCATCTACAGCCATTAGACATCCATCTACAGCCACTAGACATCCATCTACATCCATCTACAGCCACTAGACATCCATCTACAGCCACTAGACATCCATCTACAGCCACTAGACATCCATCTATAGCCACCAGACATCCATCTACATCCATCTACAGCCACTAGACATCCATCTACATCCATCTACAGCCATTAGACATCCATCTACAGCCACTAGACATCCATCTACATCCATCTACAGCCACTAGACATCCATCTACAGCCACTAGACATCCATCTACAGCCACTAGACATCCATCTACATCCATCTACAGCCACTAGACATCCATCTACAGCCACTAGACATCCATCTACATCCATCTACATCCATCTACAGCCACTAGACATCCATCTACAACCACTAGACATCCATCTACAGCCATCTACAGCCACTAGACATCCATCTACAGCCACTAGACATCCATCTACAGCCACTAGACATCCATCTACAGCCACTAGACATCCATCTACAGCCACTAGACATCCATCTACAGCCACTAGACATCCATCTACAGCCACTAGACATCCATCTACATCCATCTACAGCCACTAGACATCCATCTACAGCCACTAGACATCCATCTACAGCCACTAGACATCCATCTACAGCCACTAGACATCCATCTACATCCATCTACAGCCACTAGACATCCATCTACATCCATCTACAGCCACTAGACATCCATCTACAGCCACTAGCCATCCATCTACAGCCACTAGACATCCATCTACAGCCACTAGACATCCATCTACAGCCACTAGACATCCATCTACAGCCACTAGACATCCATCTACAGCCACTAGACATCCATCTACAGCCACTAGACATCCATCTACAGCCACTAGACATCCATCTACAGCCACTAGACATCCATATACAGCCACTAGACATCCATCTACATCCATCTACAGCCACTAGACATCCATCTACAGCCACCAGACATCCATCTACATCCATCTACAGCCACTAGACATCAGCCACTAGACATCCATCTACAGCCACTATACATCCATCTACAGCCACTAGACATCCATCTACATCCATCTACAGCCACTAGACATCCATCTACATCCATCTACAGCCACTAGACATCCATCTACATCCATCTACAGCCACTAGACATCCATCTACATCCATCTACAGCCACTAGACATCCATCTACAGCCACTAGACATCCATCTACAGCCACTAGACATCCATCTACAGCCACTAGACATCCACCTACAGCCACTAGACATCAATCTACAGCCACTAGACATCCATCTACAGCCACTAGACATCCATCTACAGCCACTAGACAGCCATCTACAGCCCCTAGACATCCATCTACAGCCACTAGACATCCATCTACAGACACTAGACATCCATCTACAGCCACTAGACATCCATCTACAGTCACTAGACATCCATCTACAGCCACTAGACATCCATCTACAGCCACTAGACATCCATCTACAGCCACTAGACATCCATCTACAGCCACTAGACATCCATCTACATCCATCTACATCCATCTACATCCATCTACAGCCACTAGACATCCATCTACAGCCACTAGACATCCATCTACAGCCACCAGACATCCATCTACAGCCACTAGACATCCATCTACAGCCACTAGACATCCATCTACAGCCACTAGACATCCATCTACAGCCACTAGACATCCATCTACATCCATCTACATCCATCTACAGCCACTAGACATCCATCTACAGCCACCAGACATCCATCTACAGCCACTAGACATCCATCTACATCCATCTACATCCATCTACAGCCACTAGACATCCATCTACAGCCACTAGACATCCATCTACAGCCACCAGACATCCATCTACAGCCACTAGACATCCATCTACAGCCACTAGACATCCATCTACAGCCACTAGACATCCATCTACAGCCACTAGACATCCATCTACATCCATCTACAGCCACTAGACATCCATCTACAGCCACTAGACATCCATCTACAGTCACTAGACATCCATCTACAGCCACTAGACATCCATCTACATCCATCTACAGCCACTAGACATCCATCTACATCCACTAGACATCCATCTACATCCACTAGACATCCATCTACAGCCACTAGACATCCATCTACAGCCACTAGACATCCATCTACAGCCACTAGACATCCATCTACATCCATCTACAGCCACTAGACATCCATCTACAGCCACTAGACATCCATCTACAGCCACTAGACATCCATCTACAGCCACTAGACATCCATCTACAGCCACTAGACATCCATCTACAGCCACTAGACATCCATCTACAGCCACTAGACATCCATCTACAGCCACTAGACATCCATCTACAGCCACTAGACATCCATCTACAGCCACCAGACATCAATCTACAGCCACTAGACATCCATCTACAGCCACTAGACATCCATCTACAGCCACTAGACACAGTTCCTTCAGAAAGTATTCATACCCCTTGACTGACTCCACATTTTCTTGTGTTCCAGCCTGAATTCAAAATGGATAACATTTCTTTCTTTCTCACCCATCAACACACAATAGCCCATAATGACAAAGTGATATTTCTGAATTTCATTTTCAAAAAACATGTTTTCATTTCGTCATTATGGGGTGTTTTGTGTAGATGGGTGAAAAAATAATCAGTGTAATCCATGTAGAATTCAGGCTGTAACAACAACATAATGTGGAATAAGTGGAGGGGTATGAATACTTTCTGAAGGCACTGTACTATTGAATATTGTAATTAAGATGATTTGCAAAGTTCTATCTATTTAAATACTTCATGAATATGCATGTAGAACATGGTATTTCATTTATACAAGTAAAAAAAGGAATACTATCTGTCAAATCGACAACATGTTGAAACCACGTTAATGGTGCCATGGAAATCATTCATCCAATGGGTGCATACTCATGACACTAAGAAATGCGTAAATTGTATAACCGAATTCTCTCCACGCAGGTTTCCAGTAAACTTTTTTTCCCGTAGTCTGCTCAGTCATACACATTATAGTCAGATAAAAGGTAAACTTACATAGATGTTATCGAACTTTCCATCATAGAATAAAATGGGTTTATCCAGAACCATTTGTTGCGACACGTCATTCCCCTGTTCCAGAACTTGGTCTCCAGTTGTTTCGCCGAACGGGAAGAACTCTTCCCGGGTCAGACCGTGCACAGACAGCGCCAGAAGAAGGGCAGCGTAGACCAGACATCCTTGACCCTGCTGTCCCATGGTTAGTGCTGCTTCACGGACCGCGGAGTGGAGCAGTCAGAGGGGAGAGCAGATGCAGAGAGACTGTTGCACTGAACTGGCCCCACAGCAGATTAAGCACAGAGAGAGAGAGTTGTATCCAGGACCGGCTCTAGCCTTTTGGGGGCCCTAAGCAAGATTTTAGTGGCCCCCCTCTTGACGGTTGATAGAAAAAAAAAGTTACTTACCTGCAATTCTACCTATTTTGCCATGGGGTGGAGCAATTTTACACATTTTGTAATTAATTACACCATGTCAATATGATATCTGAGTGAGAATAACGAATTAAGTGGCTGTCAGGGACTGACATTATATTAACCTTTATTTAACCTGTCAGGGTATCTTTATTAACTAGGCAAGTCAGTTAAGAACAAATTCGTATTTACAATGACGGCCTACCAAAAGGCAAAAGGCCTCCTGCGGGGACGGGGGCTGGGATTAAAATATATATATATAGGACAAAACACACTTCACGACAAGAGAGACGCCACAACACTACATAAAGAGAGACGCCACAACACTACATAAAGAGAGACACCACAACACTACATAAAGAGAGACACCACAACACTACATAAAGAGAGACACCACAACACTACATAAAGAGAGACGCCACAACACTACATAAAGAGAGACACCACAACACTACATAAAGAGACGCCACAACACTACATAAAGAGAGACGCCACAACACTACATAAAGAGAGACACCACAACACTACATAAAGAGAGACGCCACAACACTACATAAAGAGAGACGCCACAACACTACATAAAGAGAGACACCACACCACTACATAAAGAGAGACGCCACAACACTACATAAAGAGAGACGCCACAACACTACATAAAGAGAGACGCCACAACACTACATAAAGAGAGACGCCACAACACTACATAAAGAGAGACGCCACAACACTACATAAAGAGAGACGCCACAACACTACATAAAGAGAGACGCCACAACACTACATAAAGAGAGACAACACTACATAAAGAGAGACGCCACAACACTACATAAAGAGAGACGCCACAACACTACATAAAGAGAGACGCCACAACACTACATAAAGAGAGACGCCACAACACTACATAAAGAGAGACGCCACAACACTACATAAAGAGAGACGCCACAACACTACATAAAGAGAGACGCCACAACACTACATAAAGAGAGACGCCACAACACTACATAAAGAGAGACACCACAACACTACATAAAGAGAGACGCCACAACACTACATAAAGAGAGACGCCACAACACTACATAAAGAGAGACACCACAACACTACATAAAGAGAGACGCCACAACACTACATAAAGAGAGACGCCACAACACTACATAAAGAGAGACGCCACAACACTACATAAAGAGAGACGCCACAACACTACATAAAGAGAGACGCCACAACACTACATAAAGAGAGACGCCACAACACTACATAAAGAGAGACGCCACAACACTACATAAAGAGAGACGCCACAACACTACATAAAGAGAGACGCCACAACACTACATAAAGAGAGACGCCACAACACTACATAAAGAGAGACGCCACAACACTACATAAAGAGAGACGCCACAACACTACATAAAGAGAGACACCACAACACTACATAAAGAGACACCACAACACTACATAAAGAGAGACACCACAACACTACATAGAGAGAGACACCACACCACTACATAAAGAGAGTGAGACACCACACCACTACATAAAGAGAGTGAGACACCACACCACTACATAAAGAGAGTGAGACACCACACCACTACATAAAGAGAGTGAGACACCACACCACTACATAAAGAGAGTGAGACACCACACCACTACATAAAGAGAGTGAGACACCACACCACTACATAAAGAGAGTGAGACACCACACCACTACATAAAGAGAGTGAGACACCACACCACTACATAAAGAGAGTGAGACACCACACCACTACATAAAGAGAGTGAGACACCACACCACTACATAAAGAGAGTGAGACACCACACCACTACATAAAGAGAGTGAGACACCACACCACTACATAAAGAGAGTGAGACACCACACCACTACATAAAGAGAGTGAGACACCACACCACTACATAAAGAGAGTGAGACACCACACCACTACATAAAGAGAGTGAGACACCACACCACTACATAAAGAGAGTGAGACACCACACCACTACATAAAGAGAGTGAGACACCACACCACTACATAAAGAGAGTGAGACACCACACCACTACATAAAGAGAGTGAGACACCACACCACTACATAAAGAGAGTGAGACACCACACCACTACATAAAGAGAGTGAGACACCACACCACTACATAAAGAGAGTGAGACACCACACCACTACATAAAGAGAGTGAGACACCACACCACTACATAAAGAGAGTGAGACACCACACCACTACATAAAGAGAGTGAGACACCACACCACTACATAAAGAGAGTGAGACACCACACCACTACATAAAGAGAGTGAGACACCACACCACTACATAAAGAGAGTGAGACACCACACCACTACATAAAGAGAGTGAGACACCACACCACTACATAAAGAGAGTGAGACACCACACCACTACATAAAGAGAGTGAGACACCACACCACTACATAAAGAGAGACACCACACCACTACATAAAGAGAGACCTAAGACAACAACACAGCATGGCAGCAACTCAACATGACAACAACATGGTAACAGCACAACATGGTAGCAGCACAAAACATGGTACAGACATTATTGGGCACAGACAACAGCACAAAGGCAAGAAGGTAGAGACAACAATATATCATGCAAAACAGCCACAACTCTCAGTAAGAGTGTCCATGATTGAGTCTTTGAATGTAGAGATGGAGATAAAACTGTCCAGTTAGTGTTTTTTGCAGCTCGTTCCAGTCGCTAGCTGCAGCGAACTGAAAAGAGGACCGACCCAGGGATGTGTGTGCTTTGGGGACCTTTAACAGAATGTGACTGGCAGAACGGGTGTTGTATGTGGAGGATGAGGGCTGCAGTAGGTATCTCAGATAGGGGGGAGTGAGGCCTAAGAGGGTTTTATAAATAAGCATCAACCAGTGGGTCTTGCGACAGATTTACAGAGATGACCAGGTTACAGAGGAGTTTACAGCGCAGTGATGTGTCCTATAAGGAGCATTGGTGGCAAATCTGATGGCCGAATGGTAAAGAACATCTAGCCGCCTGAGAGCACCCTTACCTGCTGATCTATAAATTACATCTCCGTAATCTAGCATGGGTGGGATGGTCATCTGAATCAGGGTTAGTTTGGCAGCTGGGGGTGAAAGAGGAGCGATTACGATAGAGGAAACCAAGTCTAGATTGAACCTTAGCCTGCAGCTTTGATATGTGCTGAGAGAAGGACAGTGTACCGTCTAGCCGTACTCCCAAGGACTTGTATGAGGTGACTACCTCAAGCTCTAAACCCTCAGAGGTAGTAATCACACCGGTGGGGAGAGGGGCATTCTTCTTACCAAACCACATGACCTTTGTTTTGGAGGTGTTCAGAACAAGGTTAAGGGCAGAGAAAGCTTGTTGGACACTAAAAGCTTTGTTGTAGAGCGTTTAACACAAAATCCGGGGAGGGGCAAGCTGAGTATAAGACTGTATCATCTGCATATAAATGGATGAGAGAGCTTCCTACTGCCTGAGCTATGTTGTTGATGTAAATTGAGAAGAGCGTGGGGCCTAGGATGGAGCCTTGGGGTACTCCCTTGGTGACAGGCAGTGGCTGAGACGGCAGACGTTCTGACTTTATACACTGCACTCTTTGAGAGAGGTAGTTAGCAAACCAGTCCAAAGACTGGTTTGCTCAGAGACACCAATACTCCTTAGCCGGCCCACAAGGATGGAATGGTCTAACGTATCAAAAGCTTTGGCCAAGTCAATAAAAATAACAGCACAACATTGCTTAGAATCAAGGGCAATGGTGACATCATTTAGCACCTTTAAGGTTACAGTGACACATCCATAACCTGAGCAGAAACCAGATTGCATGCTGGGGAGAATACTATAGACATCAAGAAAGCCAGTCAGTTGTGGTCCTCTGTAGCTCAGCTGGTAGAGCACGGCGCTTGTAACGCCAAGGTAGTGGGTTCGATCCCCGGGACCACCCATACACAAAAAAAATTATGCACGCATGACTGTAAGTCGCTTTGGATAAAAGCGTCTGCTAAATGGCATTATTATTTATTTTTTATTATTTATTATTTACGTGTTTTTCCAACACTTTTGATAAAAAGGGCAACATAGAAATTGGCCTATAACAGTTAGGATGAGCTTGACAACATTTCGAAATTATAACTAATAACTATTCTTATTCTCAATAGTAAGTTGAGACCCCGACTGAGTTCCAAAAAAAAACAACACCAAAAAACTGTTTTTCTTAGGTCCCCTTATCGGCCGGGGGACCTCTAATGGCTCTTAAGCATAGAACCAACCCTGGTTCAGTCCAGAGTTGACAGGGTAGGACAGTGTAGGACTGGATATTCCACTTGTACTAAGTACACACCCTACCCAGTCATTGAAGTAATCCAAAAAGAATGATTACGACCACAAATAACAATAACTGTAGCGATCCTGTGTTTATGAACGTGGATATCGACTTGGCCACTTCAGCATGCTTTTGCGACACAGTTGATGCCGCTCAGGGCTATGGGCCAGAAGGTTGAGGGTTCGCTGACCACAGACGAGCTGCCTGTATAATTACACTGCGTTTCACAGCCGGCTGCAGACAATGATCAGCTAGGGAGAAATCAGATTTTTAACATTTTGATGCCATATTTATAATTATATAAAATATGAAAGCATAATTGCATACTGATTACCGACTTCAATATATTGGTTTGAGTTTTCAACACCACAATCAAATAGAATATGTCAATCTCGACAAACAGAAAATACATCCCTCTCAACCTTGTACCCGGTATCGGAGGCTTGGCTTGACAATTTTCCGAATGTGGATTCCGTGATTCTGTCCTCGTTCTCCGCACAGGGTCCTGTGACTGGTTGTGTTTATGCCGTACATTAAAAGGCCATACGTTATGCAGAGTGCGTGTTAAGCTTTCCTGAATAACTGGGAGTGTATGTGGACACATTATCACAGGATGATTTGGGAGAATGTTGATCTGCAACAGACATTCAGTATCAGAAGTGGAAATACAGCCAGACTAGCCTGCTACTGAGCCTTTCTAGATCTTATAAACGTTTACCCACAACTGATCCAAATGGAATGAAACATTCAAATCACAGGGCTTTTGCGCCGTTATTCAATTGAAATTTTCACATCAGTTTGCAGCCTAAGAGTAGAATGTTGTACTAAAAAACAATAATGCAGTTATTCACTGCAGTGTGGTGTTGTGGGCTAAAAAATAACTCTGGTGAATATAGGCCAGTGTGTGGCCTAAAGCAGCTGGCTCCAGTGTCTTCCTGAGGACACCAAACACTGGAGAGGTGTCTGTTATTGGGGACCTACCTGGACTACAGCAGAGGGCTATCTGACATTGGACCATTTACTGGCATTATACAAACTCTGAGGACAATATGACAGTAAGGCTGCGTCCCAAATTGCTTCCAATTCCCTATGTAGAGCACTACCACAGAGCTCTGGTCAACAGTAGAGCACTACCACAGAGCTCTGGTCAACAGTAGAGCACTACCACAGAGCTCTGGTCAACAGTAGAGCACTACCACAGAGCTCTGGTCAACAGTAGAGCACTACCACAGAGCTCTGGTCAACAGTAGAGCACTACCACAGAGCTCTGGTCAACAATAGAGCACTACCACAGAGCTCTGGTCAACAATAGAGCACTACCACAGAGCTCTGGTCAACAGTAGAGCACTACCACAGGCTGGTCAACAGTAGAGCACTACCACAGAGCTCTGGTCAACAGTAGACCACTACCACAGGGCTCTGGTCAACAGTAGATTACTACCACAGAGCTCTGGTCAACAGTAGATTACTACCACAGAGCTCTGGTCAACAGTAGAGCACTACCACAGAGCTCTGGTCAACAGTAGAGCACTACCACAGAGCTCTGGTCAACAGTAGAGCACTACCACAGAGCTCTGGTCAACAGTAGAGCACTACCACAGAGCTCTGGTCAACAGTAGAGCACTACCACAGAGCTCTGGTCAACAGTAGAGCACTACCACAGAGCTCTGGTCAACAGTAGAGCACTACCACAGAGCTCTGGTCAACAGTAGAGCACTACCACAGAGCTCTGGTCAACAGTAGAGCACTACCACAGAGCTCTGGTCAAAAGTAGAGCACTACCACAGAGCTCTGGTCAACAGTAGAGCACTACCACAGAGCTCTGGTCAACAGTAGAGCACTACCACAGAGCTCTGGTCTACAGTAGAGCACTACCACAGGGCTCTGGTCAACAGTAGATTACTACCACAGAGCTCTGGTCAACAGTAGAGCACTACCACAGAGCTCTGGTCAACAGTAGAGCACTACCACAGAGCTCTGGTCAACAGTAGAGCACTACCACAGAGCTCTGGTCAACAGTAGAGCACTACCACAGAGCTCTGGTCAACAGTAGAGCACTACCACAGAGCTCTGGTCAACAGTAGAGCACTACCACAGAGCTCTGGTCAACAGTAGAGCACTACCACAGAGCTCTGGTCAACAGTAGAGCACTATATCGGCAAGATGGTGCCATTTGGGACACAGCCCAAGTCAGTGTATCGAATGCTGATCATTTGAGGCTTGCCGCTCACTGTAGCATGCCAGCGGGCCATACGCTAATCACCTCGGTCGGTATCAACCTCTACCCTGCTGGGATAATGAGCATCTGATTGGTTGAACTTGAGCATCATTGACCATTGTTGTGGCCTGATGGGTCGGTTTAGCTTGTGGCAGACAAGAAGTAGAACAGGCACTTCTCTGTTTACTGACCCAAACGATGCTTTGGACTAGTGGAGAGATCCCATAATAGCCAACAAGGGTTATAATGAGTCTCATAGTACCTTCTCATACTCTTACACTGTCCAGAATAGACCAGTGCATCGAGTAGGTATTATAGTTAGCTTTCTAAAGAGGTCATTGACATCTCATTTATCTCTCAGGGAGACAATCCAAATATGTTTCAGCTCCAATAATAATATTAGACCAGTTGGTAGAGCGTGGCGCTTGCAACGCCAGGGTTGTGGGTTCGATTCCCACGGGGGGCCAGTATGAAAAATGTATGCACTCACTAAAACTGTAAGTCGCTCTGGATAAGAGCGTCTGCTAAATGACAAAGATGTAAAAATGCAGTCCGTTTCTATCTATAAGCCATCAAACTGCTGAACACTTGAACTGGACTGACCACCTGCTCTGACTCTCACAATTCACAACTGCTGCTACCAGACCCCCCCCCCCCCCCAAAACACGTGTACATATTGGACTAAAAATTGACTATTAATTGTGCCTCCTCTATTATACTTATGGGTGAAGGTAGCTTAGTGGTTAAGAGTGTTGTGCCAGTAACCGAAAGGTCGTTGGTTCTAATCCCCGAGCAGACTAGGTGAAAAATCTGTCTGTGCCCTTGAGCAAGGCACTTAACCCTAATTGCTCCTGTAAATTGCCCCGGATAACAGCGTCTGATAAATGACACACAAAAAAAATATATATATATATATTTATAAATAAAAGAACCAGCAGCAGACCACCCTGCATCCCACTGCTGGCTTGGCTCTGAAGCTAAGCAGGGTTGGTGCTGGTCGGTCCCTGGATGGGAGACCAGATGGTTCTGGAGGGCCTGTAGGAGGCACTCTTTCCTCTAGTCTAAATAATATCCCAATGCTCCAGGGCAGTGATTGGGGACATTGCCCTGTGTAGGGTGTTGTCTTTCAGATGGGATGTTAACTGGGAGTCCTGACTCTCTGTGGTCACTAAAGATCCCATGACATTTATCGTAAGAGTAGGGGTGTTAACCCCGGTGTCCTGGCTAAATTCCCAATCTGGCCTCGTAAGAGTAGGGGTGTTAACCCCGGTGTCCTGGCTAAATTCCCAATCTGGCCTCGTAAGAGTAGGGGTGTTAACCCCGGTGTCCTGGCTAAATTCCCAATCTGGCCTCGTAAGAGTAGGGGTGTTAACCCCGGTGTCCTGGCTAAATTCCCAATCTGGCCTCGTAAGAGTAGGGGTGTTAACCCCGGTGTCCTGGCTAAATTCCCAATCTGGCCTCATACCATCATGGCCAGCTAATAATCCCCAGCTACCTGTCGGCTCATTCATCCCTGTAAATATTCCCCAGGTTGTTAAATAACATGTTCATTCTATTCTACTGCCACTTACTTGATGTTCCTATTCTTAGTTTGTACTGTTTCTCATTGTCGAGATGGAACCTGCAAGTAAGCATTTAGTTGGAAGACGTATAGCATGAGTATCCCGTACATACGACTAATAAAACTTCAAACCGAAACTAATTGAAACTATTGTTCTCTCAGTTATACAAATATGTTTCAGCTCCAATAACAAGTCTGAAATAACCACTGCATTGCATTCCATTGAAACAGTGTCTGATGTGCTTCCTGTCTGGCTTTGGGTTGTCCACTGTTGCCATCTGCTGGTCAGCCACAGAACTTGTAGAGCATATACATAATAGTAAACCAATATTTGCCGACAGCTGTAGACCTTACCTTACCGTGAAATGCTTACTGACAAGCCCTTAACCAACAATGCAGAGTAAGAAAATGTTAAATAAACTAAAGTAACAAAATGCTTGTTCTGACTATGCTGTTTCTTGAAACCAGGGCCTCGTATCCACAAAGTGTCAGAGTAGAAAATTGGTGGTAAGTGCTGAGAATAGAGGCATTTTACTCTGATGGGTCAAAATTTAGGTCATGGCTTTGTGATGGCCACTCCAATACCTTGACTTTGTTGTCCTTAAGCCATTTTGCCACAACTTTGGAAGTATGCTTGGGATCATTGTCCATTTGGAAGACCCATTTGCGACCAAGCTTTAACTTCCTGACTGATGTCTTGAGATGTTGCTTCAATATATCCACATAAATTTCCTTCCTCATGATGCCAACTATT
This sequence comes from Coregonus lavaretus, assembly GCF_964263955.1. Classification (NCBI taxonomy): domain Eukaryota; kingdom Metazoa; phylum Chordata; class Actinopteri; order Salmoniformes; family Salmonidae; genus Coregonus; species Coregonus lavaretus. The sequence goes on along the minus strand of NW_028163054.1, from coordinate 202,400 downwards.
TTGTGAAGTGCACCAGTCCCTCCTGCAGCAAAGCACCCCCACAGCATGATGCTGCCACCCCCGTGCTTCACGGTTGGGATGGTGTTCTTCGGCTTGCAAGCGTCCCCCTTTTTCCTCCAAACATAACAATGGTCATTATGGCCAAACAGTTCTATTTTTGTTTCATCAGACCAGAGGACATTTCTCCAAAAAGTACGATTTTTGTCCCCATGTGCAGTTGCAAACCGTAGTTTGGCTTTTTTACGGCGGTTTTGGAGCTTCTTCCTTGCTGAGCGGCCTTTCAGGTTATGTCGATATAGGACTCGTTTTACTGTGGATATTGATACTTTTGTACCTGTTTCCTCCAGCATCTTCACAAGGTCCTTTGCTGTTGTTCTGGGATTGATTTGCACTTTTTGCACCAAAGTACGTTCATCTCTAGGAGACAGAACGTGTCTCCTTCCTGAGCGGTATGATGGCTGCGTGGTCCCATGGTGTTTATACTTGCGTACTATTGTTTGTACAGATAAACGTGGTACCTTCAGGCGTTTGGAAATTGCTCCCAAGGATGAACCAGACTTGTGGAGGTCTACCATTTTTTTATCTGAGGTCTTGGCTGATTTCTTTTGATTTTCCCATGATGTCAAGCAAAGAGGCACTGAGTTTGAAGATAGGCCTTGAAATACATCCACAGGTACACCTCCAATTGACTCAAATTATGTCAATTAGCCTATCAGAAGCTTCTAAAGCCATTACATCATTTTCTGGAATTTTCCAAGCTGTTTAAAGGCATAGTCAATGTAGTGTATGTAAACTTCTGACCCAATGGAATTGTGATACAGTGAATTATAAGTGAATGAATCTGTCTGCAAACAATTGTTGGAAAATTACTTGTGTCATGCACAAAGTAGATGTCCTAACCGACTTGCCAAAACTATAGTTTGTTAACAAGAAATTTGTGGAATGGTTGAAACACTTAAGTTGGAGTCATTAAAACTCGTTTATGTAAACTTCCGACTTCAACTGTACATCAAATGTCCCATTTATTTTTCAGGACACTCAAGTATTCTGTTTTTTGAGTTGATGTATATAAATATCATATCCCGTTTACAATAACCTGAATAAGCTCCTATCCTGGTTTAGAGAAACCCGAATAAGATGCCTGGGACATGCTTCCCTTAGATGGGATACTGTGGCATGCAAACCCTTTTACTGTTGTTTTCTGCCAGGCTCAGTTTTTTGTTATCACCTTTTTAAGTTCAGTTGGAATAGTAAGTCTGTAGGCCTCAGTCTATTATAAGGATTTCAACCACATAAAATATGAAATACTATCAGAAACATGTTGGATAATTTTTTTCAAAGCTTTTAATTGACTTAAAACCGGTCAACAAGCTGACGTTTTGCACTGGAAATCTCCCCGGTCCCTAAACGTCTTCACTCCAAGAGAGAAGCAGATATTAAAGACAAAACTTTACAGATGATACATTTATTCTATCGATTTTATGACATCATTCTGGTGAGCAAGGGTCTATTTAGTCTTCTGGGGCAACATATAATGACAGAAGAGAAAACAAGAGATGACAAGTTGATAAATAGCCCAAAATGTTGGAAATTATAAGAAGAAAAATATGAAATATTTTAAACTCTTTTTTTTCGCACACCATGTCAAAAAATCGTTACTCCGTCCCTGGGCAAATTAGGAATATGCTGTTTATTCAGGGCTACAGGGATATTCGTGAGCGGGATATCAAAGGTGCATGTAATCAATTTATTCTGAATAAGACCTTAACTGGGATATGAGATATTATTTATGATACGGTGTGGATGTAAACGTGGTCAGTGGTTCCTGCGCCCATAGACAGGCAATTGTTTTGGAGTTGAAATAATGTTATGATATTTCTATATGATCAACCCCGAAATAATCCAGACCTACATTAATTCTTGCACTTCTGACAATGATTTTACGTGAGGCCTAATTCACATAATATCCCTAAAAACGTATAACCACTAGGCTAACAAATAATCAAAAATTTATTTAGATTATTTAGTTAACCTACATCACGTTATTTCAAGTTACCCCTTTGGAGCGCAATATCACGTTGTTAAAAAATATGCCTAAATTGGACATGCCTATAAATTGGGCAATTGAGAGCATCCAGGGGTGTTCAGTGATTAACAGACCTTGAGAGCATCCAGGGGTGGTCAGTGATTAACGGACATTGAGAGCATCCAGGGGTGTTCAGTGATTAACAGACATTGAGAGCATCCAGGGGTGTTCAGTGATTAACAGACATTGAGAGCATCCAGGGGTGTTCAGTGATTAACAGACATTGAGAGCATCCAGGGGTGTTCAGTGATTAACAGACATTGAGAGCATCCAGGGGTGTTCAGTGATTAACAGACATTGAGAGCATCCAGGGGTGTTCAGTGATTAACAGACATTGAGAGCATCCAGGGGTGCTCAGTGATTAACAGACATTGAGAGCATCCAGGGGTGGTCAGTGATTAACAGACATTGAGAGCATCCAGGGGTGTTCAGTGATTAACAGACATTGAGAGCATCCAGGGGTGGTCAGTGATTAACAGACATTGAGAGCATCCAGGGGTGTTCAGTGATTAACAGACATTGACAGCATCCAGGGGTGTTCAGTGATTAACAGACATTGAGAGCATCCAGGGGTGTTCAGTGATTAACAGACATTGAGAGCATCCAGGGGTGGTCAGTGATTAACAGACATTGAGAGCATCCAGGGGTGGTCAGTGATTAACAGACATTGAGAGCATCCAGGGGTGTTCAGTGATTAACAGACATTGACAGCATCCAGGGGTGTTCAGTGATTAACAGACATTGAGAGCATCCAGGGGTGTTCAGTGATTAACAGACCTTGAGAGCATCCAGGGGTGTTCAGTGATTAACAGACATTGAGAGCATCCAGGGGTGTTCAGTGATTAACAGACATTGAGAGCATCCAGGGGTGTTCAGTGATTAACAGACATTGAGAGCATCCAGGGGTGTTCAGTGATTAACAGACCTTGAGAGCATCCAGGGGTGTTCAGTGATTAACAGACATTGAGAGCATCCAGGGGTGGTCAGTGATTAACAGACATTGAGAGCATCCAGGGGTGTTCAGTGATTAACAGACATTGAGAGCATCCAGGGGTGTTCAGTGATTAACAGACCTTGAGAGCATCCAGGGGTGTTCAGTGATTAACAGACCTTGAGAGCATCCAGGGGTGTTCAGTGATTTAACAGACCTTTCAAACGTTTAATCCAACATGAATGACTTGATAACTGACTATTGTGCAAAAATTGATTTAGAGTTGTTGAACAGGAGTGACAAGTGTGTTGGTATATCGGTAGGCCTAATATTAGAAAAATTCTGCTTTTAACAAATAAAATAAACTAAAATGTTATTTGTCACATGCTTCATAAACAACAGGTGTATATTAACAGTGAAATGCTTACTTACGGGTCCTTTCCCAACAACGCAGAGAGAAAGACAATAGTGAAATAATAGAAAAGTAAAACACGTAATAATAAATGAGTAATAATACACAATGAGTAACGATAAATTGGCTACAGTGGGGAGAACAAGTATTTTGAAAATAGTAAAAATAAAGAAAAACCCTTGAATGAGTAGGTGTGTCCAAACCTTTGACTGGTAGTGTGTATATATATATATATATATATATATATATATATATATACAGTGGGGAGAACAAGTATTTGATACACTGCCGATTTTGCAGGTTTTCCTACTTACAAAGCATGTAGAGGTCTGTAATTTTTAACATAGGTACACTTCAACTGTGAGAGACGGAATCTAAAACAAAAATCCAGAAAATCACATTGTATGATTTTTAAGTAATTAATTTGCATTTTATTGCATGACATAAGTATTTGATACATCAGAAAAGCAGAACATAATATTTGGTACAGAAACCTTTGTTTGCAATTACAGAGATCATACGTTTCCTGTAGGTCTTGACCAGGTTTGCACACACTGCAGCAGGGATTTTGGCCCACTCCTCCATACAGACCTTCTCCAGATCCTTCAGGTTTCGGGGCTGTCGCTGGGCAATACGGACTTTCAGCTCCCTCCAAAGATTTTCTATTGGGTTCAGGTCTGGTGACTGGCTAGGCCACTCCAGGACCTTGAGATGCTTCTTACGGAGCCACTCCTTAGTTGCCCTGGCTGTGTGTTTCGGGTCGTTGTCATGCTGGAAGACCCAGCCACGATCCATCTTCAATGCTCTTACTGAGGGAAGGAGGTTGTTGGCCAAGATCTTGCGATACATGGCCCCATCCATCCTCCCCTCAATACGGTGCAGTCGTCCTGTCCCCTTTGCAGAAAAGCATCCCCAAAGAATGATGTTTCCATCTCCATGCTTCACGGTTGGGATGGTGTTCTTGGGGTTGTACTCATCCTTCTTCTTCCTCCAAACACGGCGAGTGGAGTTTAGACCAAAAAGCTCTATTTTTGTCTCATCAGACCACATGACCTTCTCCCATTCCTCCTCTGGATCATCCAGATGGTCATTGGCAAACTTCAGATGGGCCTGGACATGCGCTGGCTTGAGCAGGGGGACCTTGCGTGCGCTGCAGGATTTTAATCCATGACGGCGTAGTGTGTTACTAATGGTTTTCTTTGAGACTGTGGTCCCAGCTCTCTTCAGGTCATTGACCAGGTCCTGCCGTGTAGCTCTGGGCTGATCCCTCACCTTCCTCATGATCATTGATGCCCCACGAGGTGAGATCTTGCATGGAGCCCCAGACCGAGGGTGATTGACCGTCATCTTAAACTTCTTCCATTTTCTAATAATTGCGCCAACAGTTGTTGCCTTCTCACCAGCTGCTTGCCTATTGTCCTGTAGCCCATCCCAGCCTTGTGCAGGTCTACAATTGTATCCATGATGTCCTTACACAGCTCTCTGGTCTTGGCCATTGTTGAGAGGTTGGAGTCTGTTTGATTGAGTGTGTGGACAGGTGACTTTTATACAGGTAACGAGTTCAAACAGGTGCAGTTAATACAGGTAATGAGTGGAGAACAGGAGGGCTTCTTAAAGAAAAACGAACAGGTCTGTGAGAGCCGGAATTCTTACTGGTTGGTAGGTGATCAAATACTTATGTCATGCAATAAAATGCAAATTAATTATTTAAAAATCATACAATATGATTTTCTGGATTTTTGTTTTAGATTCCGTCTCTCACAGTTGAAGTGTACCTATGATAACAATTACAGACCTCTACATGCTTTGTAAGTAGGAAAACCTGCAAAATCGGCAGTGTCTTAAATACTTGTTCTCCCCACTGTATATACGCGGGGTTATCAGTATCGAGTCAATGTGCAGGGGTACCAGGTAATTGAGGTATATATGTACAGTACCAGTCAAAAGTTTGGACACACCTACTCATTCAAGTGTTTTTCTTTATTTTTACTATTTTCTACATTGTACAATAATAGTGAAGACATTAAAACTATTAAATAACACATATGGAATCATGTAGTAACCAAAAAAAGTGTTAAACAAATCAAAATATTTGGTATATTTTAGATTCTTCAAAGTAGCCAACCTTTGCCTTGATGACAGCTTTGCACACTCTTGGCATTCTCTCAACAAGCTTCACCTGGAATGCTTTTCCAACAGTCTTGAAGGAGTTCCCACATATGCTGAGCACTTGTTGGCTGCTTTTCCGTCACTCTGTGGTCCAACTCATCCCAAACCAACTCAATTGGGTTGAGGTCGGGGGATTGTGGAGGCCAGGTCATCTGATGCAGCACTCCATCACTCTCCTTCTTGGTCAAATAGCCCTTACACAGCCTGGAGGTGTGTTGGGTCATTGTCCTGTTGAAAAACAAATCATAGTCCCACTAAGCCCAAACCAGATGGGATGGCGTATCGCTGCAGAATGCTGTGGTAGCCATGCTGGTTAAGTGTGCCTTGAATTCTAAATAAATCACAGACAGTGTCACAGACAGTGTCACCAGCAAAGCACCCCCACACCATAACACCTCCTCCTCCATGCTTCACGGTGGGAACCACACATGCAGAGATCATCCGTTCACCTGCTCTGTGTCTCACAAAAACATTGCGGTTGGAACCAAAAATCTCCAATTTGGACTCATCAGACCAAAGGACAGATTTCCACCGGTCTAATGTCCATTGCTCGGGTTTCTTGACCCAAGCAAGTCTCTTCTTCTTATTGGTGTCCTTTAGTAGTGGTTTCTTTGCAGCAATTCAACCATGAAGGCCTGATTCACACAGTCCCCTCTGAACAGTTGATGTTGAGATGTGTCTTTTTTTCTTTTTTTTTCTTAGGGGATAGATCAGCTTTAATATTGCAGATAGATTGTAACTTCCATCAATGTAATTGTCTGCATCACTTCCAATCCCCCATGTTTTTTTTGTGTGTATATACATATATACACATATACACACATATACACACACACATACATACACATACATATCCTTTAATATATATATATATATATATATATATATATTCCCCTTTATTACTTTCCAACCCCACCACCCTTTCCCTACTTGGAGTAAACTAGTGAACAACAATGCTTAGGCCTCTACTTCCAGCTTATACTTACTATCTACATTTTATGGACACAGTCAATTTTACAATAATTATATTTTGTTTGTTCTTTCTCCTGAACTTCTTCTACTCGCAACTTCTCCGATCATTTTCATGATGTCCATCCGGTTTGCTTCTATATGCCATATCTTTCTAACTGTGCTCCTTCACAAAAGCTCCCAACATACAACCTATATACTTATTATGGACACAGTATGCTTACATTATTAGTTATCTTGTTGTTATTAATTGTTGTTAGTTGTTATTAGTCCCATCCTTCAGCTCCATTCAACACCTCCCATCTATCTTTTAACACCATCCATATAGGATTTCTATTTGCCATATATATATTTCAACTGTACTGTGATGTTTCACAAAAGTTCTGAACCTTTCTATTCTCATTGTTTCTACATTTTTGCTAATAGTATTATTATGTTATTGATCGATTGACTATGACTTTTCAGATCACCCAGTAATGCTATCTGCAGGGTCAGCTCCAGGTAAATATTGCAATCTTTTAGCCATTCCTGGACCTGTGTCCAAAAACAAGCTACAAATGGACAGTACCAAAACAAATGATCTAATGATTCTGTCTCTTCGCAGCAAAATCAGCAGAGCTGGGAAGATTGTATCCCCCATATAAATAACATTCTATTGGTAGCAAGAATTTTATATAATAATTTAAATTGAAAGATTCTAAGTTTTGAATTCGGTGTCATTTTGCGTATCAGTTCATAAACACTATTCCATGGGATCGGTACGTCAAAAATCTCTTCCCAACTATTTTGCAATCTATATGGGACAGCTGTCAATCCATTGGTCCTTAAATGAAACTGGTATACTTTTTGATTTATCACAGTTTTCCTTAACCAATTATGTTCTTTAATGCAAGGCCGACAGACAAGTTCCTTACTTTCTCCCCCTTCCACTTTCCTCTTCCATTTTTCCGGTAAGGCTGCAATTATTTGGTTGTAATTTTGGGTAGAGCAGACATTTCCATATGTTTTTGTTAGCTGCATGTGCGACATTTACATTTACATTTACATTTTAGTCATTTAGCAGACGCTCTTAACCAGAGCGACTTACAGGAGCAATTAGGGTTAAGTGCCTTGCTCAAGGGCACATTAACGTCATTTAGCAGACGCTCTCTTATCCAGAGCGACTCACAAATTGGTGCGTTCACCCTATAGCCAGTGGGATAACCACTTTACAATTTGGGGGGGGGGGGGGGGGGGGGTTAGAAGGAATACTTTATCCTATCCCAGGTATTCCTTAAAGAGGTGGGGTTTCAAATGTCTCCGGAAGGTGGTGAGTGACTCCGCTGTCCTGGCGTCGTGAGGGAGCTTGTTCCACCATTGGGGTGCCAGAGCAGCGAACAGTTTTGACTGGGCTGAGCGGGAGCTGTGCTTCCGCAGAGGAAGGGGAGCCAGCAGGCCAGAGGTGGATGAACGCAATGTCCTCGTTTGGGTGTAGGGACTGATCAGAGCCTGAAGGTACAGAGGTGCCGTTCCCCTCACTGCTCCATAGGCAAGCACCATGGTCTTGTAGCGGATGCGAGCTTCAACTGGAAGCCAGTGGAGTGTGCGGAGGAGGGGGGTGACGTGAGAGCACTTGGGAAGGTTGAACACCAGACGGGCTGCGGCATTCTGGATGAGTTGTAGGGGTTTAATGGCACAGGCAGGGAGCCCAGCCAACAGCGAGTTGCAGTAGTCCAGACGGGAGATGACAAGTGCCTGGACCAGGACCTGCGCCGCTTCCTGTGTAAGGCAGGGTCGCACTCTCCGAATGTTGTAGAGCATGAACCTGCAGGAGCGGGTCACCGCCTTGATGTTGGCGGAGAACGACAGGGTGTTGTCCAGGGTCACGCCTAGGCTCTTCGCACTCTGGGAGGAGGACACAGCGGAGTTGTCAACCGTGATGGCGAGATCATGGAACGGGCAGTCCTTCCCCGGGAGGAAGAGCAGCTCCGTCTTGCCAGGGTTCAGCTTGAGGTGGTGATCCGTCATCCATACTGATATGTCTGCCAGACATGCAGAGATGCGATTCGCCACCTGGTTATCAGAAGGGGGAAAGGAGAAGATTAGTTGTGTATCGTCAGCGTAGCAATGATAGGAGAGACCATGTGAGGATATGACAGAGCCAAGTGACTTGGTGTATAGGGAGAAAAGGAGAGGGCCCAGAACCGATCCCTGGGGGACACCAGTGGTGAGAGCACGTGGTGCGGAGACAGCTTCCCGCCACGCCACTTGGTAGGAGCGACCGGTCAGGTAGGACGCAATCCAGGAGTGAGCCGCGCCGGAGATGCCCATCTCGGAGACGGTGGAGAGGAGGATCTGATGGTTCACAGTATCAAAGGCAGCAGACAGGTCTAGAAGGACAAGAGCAGAGGAGAGAGAGTTAGCTTTAGCAGTGCGGAGAGTCTCCGTGACACAGAGAAGAGCAGTCTCAGTTGAATGACCAGTCCTGAAACCTGATTGGTTTGGATCAAGAAGGTCATTCTGAGAGAGATAGCAAGAGAGTTGGCTAAAGACGGCACGCTCAATAGTTTTGGAAAGAAAAGAAAGAAGGGATACTGGTCTGTAGTTGTTGACATCAGTGGGGTCGAGTGTTGGTTTTTTGAGGAGGGGAGCAACTCTCGCTCTCTTGAAGACGGAAGGGACATGGCCAGCGGTCAAGGATGAGTTGATCAGCGAGGTGAGGTAGGGGAGAAGGTCACCGGAGATGGTCTGGAGAAGGGAGGAGGGGATGGGGTCAAGCGGGCAGGTTGTTGGGCGGCCTGCAGTCACAAGTCGCAGGATTTTATCTGGAGAGAGAGGGGAGAAAGAAGTCAAAGCATAGGGTAGGGCAGTGTGAGCAGGACCAGCAGTGTTATTAGACTTAACAAACGAGGATCGGATGTCGTCAACCTTCTTTTCAAAGTGGTTGACGAAGTCATCCACAGAGAGAGAGGAGGGGGGGGGGGGGGGGAGGAGGATTCAGGAGGGAGGAAAATGTGGCAAAGAGCTTCCTAGGGTTAGAGGCAGATGCTTGGAATTTAGAGTGGTAGAAGGTGGCCTTAGCAGCAGAAACAGATGAAGAAAATGTAGAGAGGAGGGAGTGAAAAGATGCCAGGTCGGTAGGGAGTTTAGTTTTCTTCCATTTCCTCTCCGCTGCCCGGAGCTCTGTTCTGTGAGCTCGCAGTGAGTCATCAAGCCACGGAGCTGGGGGGGAGGACCGAGCCGGCCGGGAGGATAGGGGACACAGAGAGTCAAAGGATGCAGAAAGGGAGGAGAGGAGGGTTGAGGAGGCAGAATCAGGAGATTGGAGGGAGAAGGATTGAGCAGAGGGAAGAGATGATAGGATGGAAGAGGAGAGAGTAGTGGGAGAGAGAGAGCGAAGGTTGCGGCGGCGCATTACCATCTGTGTAGGGGCAGAGTGAGTAGTGTGGGAGGAGAGCGAGAGAGAAAAGGAAACAAAGTAGTGGTCGGAGACTTGGAGGGGAGTTGCAGTGAGATTAGTAGAGGAGCAGCATCTAGTGAAGATGAGGTCAAGCGTATTGCCTGCCTTGTGAGTAGGGGGGGACGGTGAGAGGGTGAGGTCAAAAGAGGAGAGGAGTGGAAAGAAGGAGGCAGAGAGAAATGAGTCAAACGTGGACATAGGGAGGTTGAAATCCCCCAAAACTGTGAGGGGTGAGCCATCCTCAGGAAAGGAACTTATCAAGGCGTCAAGCTCGTTGATGAACTCTCCAAGGGAACCTGGAGGGCGATAGATGACAAGGATATTAAGCTTAAATGGGTTAGTGACTGTGACAGCATGGAATTCAAATGAGGAGATAGACAGATGGGTTAGGGGAAAAATTGAGAATGTCCACTTGGGAGAGATGAGGATTCCTGTACCACCACCCCTCTGACCAGATGCTCTCGGGGTATGCGAGAACACATGGTCAGACGAGGAGAGAGCAGTAGGAGTAGCCGTGTTTTCAGTGGTGATCCATGTTTCCGTCAGCGCCAGGAAGTCGAGGGACTGGAGGTTGGCATAGGCTGGGATGAAGTCAGCTTTGTTGGCAGCAGAACGGCAGTTCCAGAGGCTGCCTGCGACCTGGAACTCCAGGTGAGGGGTGCGAGCAGGGACCACCAGGTTGGAGAGGCAGCAGCCGCGCGGTGTTGTGCGTTGTTTGTGTAGCCTGTGCAGAGAGGAGAGAACAGGGATAGGCAGAGGCATAGTTGACAGGCTGTAGCAAATGGCTACAAAAATGCAGAGGAGATCGGAATGAAATGAGCTAAGCATCTGGGAGAGGAGAGAGGGGGGCCTCCCTCAACAAAAACTTCTACCTCAGAAACTAAAATTGTTTCACTGAACAGTTGTTCAATGTTTAAAGGAATAAACTCAAACCCACTTTATTCAGCTAGCCAACTATGACACCATAGCTGACTAGCATGCTAGCATCCAATAACACACAGTTTAACACACAGTTAAGCACCAATACTCACAACAAACCACCAATAGTGTGTTAACTAGCTAACCAGCATGCCAGCATCCAGTAACACACAGCCAAGCACAAACACTTGGTCACAGCAAACCACCAATAGTGTGATAACACACTAAACAGATCATTCGTGTCTGTGTCAAGTTCCTTTCATGACGCAGCAATGATTCAACATTGGCTAGCTAGGACAAGTATATTGTAATTAGCTACTACCGTACCGTTCGCTGGTCGTGCTGGGTAGCTAGCAATGGCCACTGTGTTGGCTTTGTTTGAAGAACGGCTAGCTAGCTAGCTTCGTGCTACACCCGGCACACAATGGCTACTGTGTTGACTCTGACTCTGTTCGAAAAAACGGCTAATTAGCTCGCTTCGTGCTACAGCCGGCACGGCGGAAGACACTGCCAAGACACAGTAGCTACCCACGATACCTAGCTATGACGCCGTAGCTAACTAGCAAGCTAGCATCCATTAACACACAATTAGCACCAATACTTGGTTACAACAAACTGCCAAGAGTGTGTTAGCACACTAAACAGATGATTCATGTCCGTGTCTAGTTCCTTACATAACGCAGAACGCAGCAAAAATTAAACGTTGGCTAGAAGCACATTTAACAGTGGGAACAGCTAATCGTTACCAGTAGCTACCCGCTAGCTAGCCTCGTGCTTCGATACTAACCTACAATAACCTACGGAAACCTACAATAACAACAATACTAACCTATAATAAATACAATACCTAACTACAACTAACTACCAACCTACGATCTAATGCATGGTTAAGCTATACTCAACACCAAATGAGAAGTTTGCTTGCCTCCAGCTAGAGAGCTAGCTAGCCTCGAGCTTCAATACTAGCCTACAATAACCTACGGAAACCTACAATAACAACAATACTAACCTATAATAAATACAATACCTAACTACAACTAACTACCAACCTACGATCTAATGCATGGTTAAGCTATACTCAACACCAAATGAGAAGTTTGCTTACCTCCAGCTAGAGAGCTAGAGAGCTAGAGAAAAACACGTCCTCTCCCGACTGCTGCTCCCGACATAACGCCACCAGTCCTACCGATGATATCATTTATGAAGATTATACATTTTTTAAACATTTTGTCAAAAAAAAAAGTATTTTTTTGTCAATTAATATATTTGAGTTTAACCACAATATTTGTTGCATTATTTGTTCTGTCGTTTCTGGAGGATTAAATTGAAATTGCAACCAAATCCAACTTATCACATGGAATGTGCATGGGCTCCATATTGGGAAAAAAAAGCATATGGTTCTTGAACATTTAAAGAGAATGTCAGCAGATGTGGTTTTCTTGCTAGAGTTACGTTTAAAAAAGGAGGAATGTAACGTCTAAAGAGGAGCTGGGTTGGAGAGGCCTGATAAATAAGAATACACCGTTTCCCTTATATCCCAGCACACGGACCAAGAAGACGGCCGTTTTCTCATGTTGAAGTGTACCTTATATAGTGAAAAATGCACATTGATTTCATTGTATATCCCACCAGGTGCAAATCTGGTGTTTTTAAATAGATTTCAAGCTCTATTAGATCAAATCCATTTTAGCCAGAGATCTAAATCATACATTCAATAAGATTGACAGACGTAGTAATAAAATAGGCAAATTCAAGGAACCTCCAAAGAGGCTGAAAAATGTAATCTCTACAAATAATTTAGAGGACACCTGGAGATTACGATTCCCAACTACAAAAGGCTACTCCTTTATTTCTCAAAGTAAAAAAAGCTATTCAAGAATTCCAAAAATACCCTCAACAATTTACTGTGTTCAGAAATCCATGATGTAGTGATATCAGATCATTCACCTGTTACTTTTATTTCGTGTTTTTTTATATTGTATTTTTTTGTGATTTTTTGTTGTTGTATTCTTTCTTAAAACTGCATTGTTGGTTAAGGGCTTGTAAATAAGTATTTCACTGTAAGGTCTACACCTGTTGTATTTGGCGCATGTGACAAATAAAATTTGATTTGATTTTTGATTTGATCATGCTTAATTACACCAACAGAAAATACACTTGCCGACAGAATATGGAGAATAAACAGAGTGCATCTTAAAGACCCGAAATGTAGTAAATACGTAAATGAAAAAATAAAAACCTTTACCATTACAAATATAGACATAGAAGACAGAGAAAAGCTGACCCCCAATATAATTTGGGATGCTATTAAAACGTACATTAGGGGAATGACAATCTCATAGTCGGCAAAAAGTTAAATCTTAGTTAGAAATACAAATTAAAGAACAATAAATCACTATCTTAGAAAAAGCCCATAAAAAATCTTTACAAGGTAAAGAAGAAAATAAAAATGTTGAATTTAAGCAGAAATATGATATTTTACTTTTGAAGAGAGCCAACAACTACAGGTTAAACTCAAATAAAGCATGCTACTAAATGGCAAATAAAGCCCTCTCAGCCCTCACAAAACACGCCAATCCAGTTATAATTTTAAAAAGATACAAATGCGTTAATTAGAAACAACAACGAGATTAATAACATTTTAAAAAGCTTCTATTCAAAATGTAAATTAATCAGACTGATCCTGCAGCCTTCTTAGACTCAACAACCCTGAAGTAATTATCAGCAGAAAAAAAGGATCATTAAAATAAGAGAACAAAAATAAATATTAGACACTGTTAAAACATTCGCTCTGAGAAAAGGACCAGGAAATGGACGGCTTTGCCATAGAATTATATTTAACAGTTTGGAACAAGGTAGCGCCCCTATTTAGTCAAATGATCACTCAGTTCCATGTATCAAACAGTTATGTCAGGTATATTTAAACCAGGGAAATCTTGAGACTCCCCTGCTAATAACAGACCCATACATTTAATAAATTGTGCCAATAAAATAATACAGCTGATAAGCAATAGAATGGCAATAGTCTTACCAGACGTGATACATATTAATCAAACGGGGTTTATTAAAAATAGACACTTACAAACAAATACAAGAACATGTTTCAGTTTAATACAATACGCAAAAAAAAACAAGAAATAGATTTATCAATAATGGCTGTTGACACCAAAAGAGGCTTTCAACCGTCGTGAATGGCTTTTTCTGTTCAAAACCTTGGAAGCTTTGAACTTTTCCAGCTGAAATAATACATTTAATACAAAAAATTGTATAAATGTCCTAAAGCAAAAATATACACAAATAATACATTATCTGATTAAATTGCTTTAGAAAGGGGCACAAGACAGGGATGTCCTCTTGCCCCCCTCCTGTTTGCAATTGTACCGCTTGGAACAAATCCTTGGATAGCTTTTCAGAATTCACTGATAAATTGGTCCACATGGAAAACTAAAGACATAGAAACCATAAATGACTTATAAATATATTAATTTCCATGACAGAATTAAAAAGCAATTTTGGACTGATCAATGTAGATCTTTTCTTTAAAAAGTTTAATATCATACCATTTCAATTTGAACTCTTTTGGACATCAGAGCAATCTTGAGGGAATCTTATTTGAGTCAGAAAATGATATTCATATGATGGGTAAGATATACCAAACCTTTCAGAGAGCAGAGAGCCGATCCAACTGACAATCTCTTAGAAGAAAATATAAACTATTGGAACCAAGACTTAAAAATAACTGATATTGACACATGATGGAGGGAATGTTGAAACATAACTAACGAAATTACAGTTAACAAAAATGTACGCTTAATCCAGTATAAACTAATGTATATAATTTATTATACAAGAGACAAAATTCACAAATTCTACAGCAAAACAGCAGTGTCAGAGAAACAAAATGGTGCAGTTTGAGGCCATGTGGTGGAGAGTGATGCTGGCGCTGGAGAGTGATGCTGGCGCTGGAGAGTGATGCTGGCGCTGGAGATGGGGGTGTGAGCAGGTGGGTATTCAGCAGAATTTATTTTCCAGAAATAGTTTTACAAGCTCCGTTTATTCTCAAATTTAAAAAAATGAAGGGAAGAAAATACAAAAAAAAAAGACTGAATCATCTGTAGATAGACAGCTACGAAAAATATGGAAGAAAACTCTCTGGGTAAATAGTCTACAGCTTATCATTAGGTATTTTACACACACCACCACCCAGGATCTTACCGGACTCAGCCGTTCTGTTCTGCCGATGCATTGAAAAACCAGCTAGATGTACAGTGGGGGAAAAAAGTATTTAGTCAGCCACCAATTGTGCAAGTTCTCCCACTTAAAAAGATGAGAGAGGCCTGTAATTTTCATCATAGGTACACGTCAACTATGACAGACAAAATGAGAAAAAGAATTCCAGAAAATCACATTGTAGGATTTTTAATGAATTTATTTGCGAATTATGGTGGAAAATAAGTATTTGGTCAATAACAAAAGTTTCTCAATACTTTGTTATATACCCTTTGTTGGCAATGACACAGGTCAAACGTTTTCTGTAAGTCTTCACAAGGTTTTCACACACTGTTGCTGGTATTTTGGCCCATTCCTCCATGCAGATCTCCTCTAGAGCAGTGATGTTTTGGGGCTGTCACTGGGCAACACAGACCTCCAAAGATTTTCTATGGGGTTGAGATCTGGAGACTGGCTAGGCCACTCCAGGACCTTGAAATGCTTCTTACGAAGCCACTCCTTCGTTGCCCGGGCGGTGTGTTTGGGATCATTGTCATGCTGAAAGACCCAGCCACGTTTCATCTTCAATGCCCTCGCTGATGGAAGGAGGTTTTCACTCAAAATCTCATGATACATGGCCCCATTCATTCTTTCCTTTACACAGATCAGTCGTCCTGGTCCCTTTGCAGAAAAACAGCCCCAAAGCATGATGTTTCCACCCCCATGCTTCACAGTAGGTATGGTGTTATTTGGATGCAACTCAGCATTCTTTGTCCTCCAAACACGACGAGTTGAGTTTTTACCAAAAAGTTCTATTTTGGTTTCATCTGACCATATGACATTCTCCCAATCTCTGGATCATCCAAATGCACTCTAGCAAACTTCAGACGGGCCTGGACATGTACTGGCTTAAGCAGGGGGACACGTCTGGCACTGCAGGATTTGAGTCCCTGGCGGTGTAGTGTGTTACTGATGGTAGGCTTTGTTACTTTGGTCCCAGCTCTCTGCAGGTCATTCACTAGGTCCCATACTTATTTTCCACCGTAATTTGCTAATAAATTCATAAAAAATCCTGGTGGAAAATAAGTATTTGGTCACCTACAAACAAGCAAGATTTCTGGCTCTCACAGACCTGTAACTTCTTCTTTAAGAGGCTCCTCTGTCCTCCACTCTTTACCTGTATTAATGGCACCTGTTTGAACTTGTTATCAGTATAAAAGACACCTGTCCACAACCACAAACAGTCACACTCCAAACTCCACTATGGCCAAGACCAAAGAGCTGTCAAAGGACACCAGAAACAAAATTGTAGACCTGCACCAGGCTGGGAAGACTGAATCTGCAATAGGTAAGCAGCTTGGTTTGAAGAAATCAACTGTGGGAGCAATTATTAGGAAATGGAAGACATACAAGACCACTGATAATCTCCCTCGATCTGGGACTCCACGCAAGATCTCACCCCGTGGGGTCAAAATGATCACAAGAACGGTGAGCAAAAATCCCAGAACCACACGGGGGGACCTAGTGAATGACCTGCAGAGAGCTGGGACCAAAGTAACAAAGCCTACCATCAGTAACACACTACGCCGCCAGGGACTCAAATCCTGCAGTGCCACACTTGTCCCCCTGCTTAAGCCAGTACATGTCCAGGCCCGTCTGAAGTTTGTTAGAGTGCATTTGGATGATCCAGAAGAGGATTGGGAGAATGTCATATGGTCAGATGAAACCAAAATATAACTTTTTGGAAAAAACTCAACTCGTCGTGTTTGGAGGACAAAGAATGCTGAGTTGCATCCAAAGAACACCATACCTACTGTGAAGCATGGGGTGGAAACATCATGCTTTGGGGCTGTTTTTCTGCAAAGGGACCAGGACGACTGATCCGTGTAAAGGAAAGAATGAATGGGGCCATGTATCATGAGATTTTGAGTGAAAACCTCCTTCCATCAGCAAGGGCATTGAAGATGAAACGTGGCTGGGTCTTTCAGCATGACAATGATCCCAAACACACCGCCCGGGCAACGAAGGAGTGGCTTCGTAAGAAGCATTTCAAGGTCCTGGAGTGGCCTAGCCAGTCTCCAGATCTCAACCCCATAGAAAATCTTTGGAGGGAGTTGAAAGTCTGTTTTGCCCAGCGACAGCCCCAAAACATCACTGCTCTAGAGGAGATCTGCATGGAGGAATGGGCCAAAATACCAGCAACAGTGTGTGAAAACCTTGTGAAGACTTACAGAAAACGTTTGACCTGTGTCATTGCCAACAAAGGGTATATAACAAAGTATTGAGAAACTTTTGTTATTGACCAAATACTTATTTTCCACCATAATTTGCAAATAAATTCATTAAAAATCCTACAATGTGATTTTCTGGATTTTTTTTCCTCATTTTGTCTGTCATAGTTGACGTGTACCTATGATGAAAATTACAGGCCTCTCTCATCTTTTTAAGTGGGAGAACTTGCACAATTGGTGGCTGACTAAATACTTTTTTCCCCACTGTATATTATCCATGTCCTTGTTCAGCCAAGTTTCAGAGAAACAGGATATTATAGTTCTTCAGGCTGATAGGATAGTCTCGAACAGAGCTCGTCCAGTTTGTTCTCCAGTGATTCTACATTCGCCAATAGAACAGTTTATTTACTCTCCTCCGTGGTTTTTATCAGGCACGTCGGCCTCTATATCACCGTCTCTTTCTCTCCCGAGGGTCGGGGTGAGCAGCTGACATTGAGAAAATTCAAAACAAATCGAGACCTGATCTCTTTCAAGGACAGTCTCGCAAAAAGAAGAATTCTTGCGTTCTAACTACACGCTATTCAAAGTGCTCTGAACAAATTAAGGAAATCGTTCACAAACATTGGCACGATCCGATGACCGTATCGGTAATGTGTTTTCGGACCCTCCCTTGTTCGATTTCTCGCGGGGCAGAAATCTCAAAGGAACAAAGGATCCAATTCAACATTTGATGTACAGTCACTTTCACTGTGGTTCGGAAGTGTGATAGAGTTCACAGCTGGCGATGCCTCATCATGATTGGTTATTCCCCATCATTTGCAATATTGTCAATGAGCGTCATCATCTTTCCTTTATGGTACCTCAAACTGTCTTGATTACCAGCTGAGAGAAACATTTATGAGCTGATTTCACTCCTGGTCCAGACTTTGTTTGGACAGTGTTTTAACATCATCCTAAAACCTACTCTGAGCTGGGAGTTTGTTTTGTCTTAAAACGAGTTTTAACACGGGACCTTTTCTGAGATGCTTTGAGAGTCTCAGAGTAAATAACATCAGTCAATGCCATGATGCTGAGATTGTTTACAATCACTGTGACTAAATAGTGAAGTACGGTGACAGTGAAACGCTATGGTGACGTTGGAACTGCTCTGATTGAGTTGACATCATCCCGAGGTCAGTAATGTCCTGTAGCGGTCAGACAGCTGTTTATTAATCGTCCAGACAGTGCTGCCATGTTGCCTGGGAACCAGTACACTCCCACTGGGCAAAACAATGTTTGAATCAACGTTGTTTCCACGTCATTTCAACAACAACAAAAAAATCTATGTGATGACGTTGAATAAATGTGGAAAACTGATTGGATTTTCAAAAAAGTGATCGAAAACTGTGAACACAAGGGCAAACTCTCTCTCTCTCTCTCTCTCTCTCTCTCTCTCTCTCTCTCTCTCTCTCTCTCTCTCTCTCTCTCTCCCCCTCTCTCTCTCTCTCTCTCTCTCTCCCCCTCTCTCTCTCTCTCTCTCTCCCCCTCTCTCTCCCCCTCTCTCTCTCTCTCTTGCTCTCTCTGTCTCTCTCCCCTCATTTTTGTTAGACCTCAGCCGTTGTCTTGTTTCTAAAGGCAACATGAAAGAGGAAGGGTGCAGATAAAGTTTGAGAATCAAAACCCCCTCATTGTGTTTTGAATCAAAACACCCCCTCATATAGTCCTTCTGGTCTAAAGTAGTGCACTAGATAGGGAATAGAGTGCCATTTGAGACACATTTTTAAACACATCTTCCTGTCAACACAGTTAGTAGACAGTAGAGACACATGATTTTGTATGAGTCATATCCGCAATGTAAGTCCAAGAGATGTCACAATTCTTCAGCGAACAACTGGAAAATACTTGATAAATATACTGTATGTGATTCTTTAACCTGCGTAGAGCCAATCAGAACAGAACCGTTCTCTTTACAGAGCAGATTAGAATGACACAAGACAGTGAAACTTCTCTACATTTTGTCTTCTGTTGTCCTACGGCATCCCTCTTAACAGAAACTGTCGATGCCAAATGCTTTTCCCTTTGTAGTGCGTTACTTCTGACCAGGGCTCATGGGACCAGGGCCTAAAATGAACACCTGCCACCTTCCAAATGCATGTAGATCTTAGCATTGGCGAGTAAGAATGTCTAATTCAGCAGCCAGTGGTCAGGCTTCTACAGTGCAGAGCATTTCATAAAATAGTCAAGTCAAGTATGGCAACATGTACGAGTTGTGGTTTATAGCTAAATAAATGTTTTCAAAGTATTGCGGCCGTTTTGTTTCATATCTGATAATGCACAAAGAAATCTGAATCCTAACGTTATAGCTATCCCACCTCGCACAGCAACACTGCCTGTCTGGGGGGCAGTGCACACTGTGAGTGAGGGGCTGAAAGATGAGTTTTTAGACACAATGTGAACAGGCATAGAAGGGTCTAATTGACTTAAAACTCTACTAAAGTGAGACTTTGTCCTTGTGTTTCTTGGCTATTTACATAGTCTTCTTCACAAGCTAGGTTGCTTTTCAATGTTTACGTTTGCTTCCGCTGCTAGCGAAGAGACAGCTGGCCTCTACTAGTGAGAATCTCACAGGCACACTTGAGGACTATGCAGTCTGTTACCAAGGTAACCTTAAAGGGGCAGCTGAACGTTTTTGTCTCATCCGTGACCTTTTGGTTAAAAGACTCGGGTCACATAATATTACATTAAATTGAGAAAAATACCACATTACTTCTTACTAGTAATACATTTCTTGTTTTACAAACATTACTAAGCATGCTCATCTGTTTTTTGTGTTTTGTTTTTGTAATTATGGCGAAATAAATATTGACTGGTAAAAACATCTGAGTGGCTGGTAGATTTTAAAAATCTAACTGCCAATGTGGCTGGTATACAAAACAGTTAGTTTTAGGCCCTTTTATAGTAGTGCACATGCATACACACACACACACACATGACAACATACGCACTATACACACACGTACACATGGATTTTGTGTTATAGATATGTGGTAGTGGAGTAGAGGCCTGAGGGCACACATTTAGTGTGTTGTGAAATCTGTTATGAATGTATTGTAATGTTTTTAAAATGTATAACTGCCTTAATTTTGCCGGACCCCAGGAAGAGTAGCTGCTGCCTTGGCAGGAACTAATGGGGATCCATAATAAACCCCAGGAAGAGTAGCTGCTGCCTTGGCAGAAACTAATGGGGATCCATAATAAACCCCAGGAAGAGTAGCTGCTGCCTTGGCAGGAACTAATGGGGATCCATAATAAACCCTAGGAAGAGTAGCTGCTGCCTTGGCAGGAACTAATGGGGATCCATAATAAACCCCAAGAAGAGTAGCTGCTGCCTTGGCAGGAACTAATGGGGATCCATAATAAACCCCAGGAAGAGTAGCCGCTGCCTTGGCAGGAACTAATGGGGATCCATAATAAACCCCAGGAAGAGTAGCCGCTGCCTTGGCAGGAACTAATGGGGATCCATAATAAACCCCAGGAAGAGTAGCCGCTGCCTTGGCAGGAACTAATGGGGATCCATAATAAACCCCAGGAAGAGTAGCCGCTGCCTTGGCAGGAACTAATGGGGATCCATAATAAACCCCAGGAAGAGTAGCCGCTGCCTTGGCAGGAACTAATGGGGATCCATAATAAACCCCAGGAAGAGTAGCCGCTGCCTTGGCAGGAACTAATGGGGATCCATAATAAACCCCAGGAAGAGTAGCCGCTGCCTTGGCAGGAACTAATGGGGATCCATAATAAACCCCAGGAAGAGTAGCCGCTGCCTTGGCAGGAACTAATGGGGATCCATAATAAACCCCAGGAAGAGTAGCCGCTGCCTTGGCAGGAACTAATGGGGATCCATAATAAACCCCAGGAAGAGTAGCCGCTGCCTTGGCAGGAACTAATGGGGATCCATAATAAACCCCAGGAAGAGTAGCCGCTGCCTTGGCAGGAACTAATGGGGATCTATAATAAACCCCAGGAAGAGTAGCCGCTGCCTTGGCAGGAACTAATGGGGATCCATAATAAACCCCAGGAAGAGTAGCCGCTGCCTTGGCAGGAACTAATGGGGATCCATAATAAACCCCAGGAAGAGTAGCCGCTGCCTTGGCAGGAACTAATGGGGATCCATAATAAACCCCAGGAAGAGTAGCCGCTGCCTTGGCAGGAACTAATGGGGATCCATAATAAACCCCAGGAAGAGTAGCCGCTGCCTTGGCAGGAACTAATGGGGATCCATAATAAACCCCAGGAAGAGTAGCCGCTGCCTTGGCAGGAACTAATGGGGATCCATAATAAACCCCAGGAAGAGTAGCCGCTGCCTTGGCAGGAACTAATGGGGATCCATAATAAACCCCAGGAAGAGTAGCCGCTGCCTTGGCAGGAACTAATGGGGATCCATAATAAACCCCAGGAAGAGTAGCCGCTGCCTTGGCAGGAACTAATGGGGATCCATAATAAACCCCAGGAAGAGTAGCCGCTGCCTTGGCAGGAACTAATGGGGATCCATAATAAACCCCAGGAAGAGTAGCTGCTGCCTTGGCAGGAACTAATGGGGATCCATAATAAATACAAACACAAAGGGAAGAAGGTGCCAACTGGTGGGGAGACCTTGAGTGTCTATATGAGCACAGGAAAATGGATGACCAGGGCCTCTTTCCTGCTGTCTGTCTGAGGGATGAACGTTTCTGAGACAGTAAACATTTACTGACCTAGTCAAAGGTCATTTGAACTGACCTCTAGACCATGACTGTCCTGACATTCACATGCCCTTGTCGTCCTGTGACATGAAAATATACCAACCATAACAAACCCTGCTCCTGCTAGCATTCCGTACTCTCTGGACAGCCCAAACCCTGCTCCTGCAGGCATTCCGTACTCTCTGGACAGCCCAAACCCTGCTCCTGCTAGCATTCCGTACTCTCTGGACAGCCCAAACCCTGCTCCTGCTAGCATTCTGTACTCTCTGGACAGCCCAAACCCTGCTCCTGCTAGCATTCCGTACTCTCTGGACAGCCCAAACCCTGCTCCTGCTAGCATTCTGTACTCTCTGGACAGCCCAAACCCTGCTCCTGCTAGCATTCTGTACTCTCTGGACAGCCCAAACCCTGCTCCTGCTAGCATTCCGTACTCTCTGGACAGCCCAAACCCTGCTCCTGCTAGCATTCTGTACTCTCTGGACAGCCCAAACCCTGCTCCTGCTAGCATTCCGTACTCTTTGGACAGCCCAAACCCTGCTCCTGCTAGCATTCCGTACTCTCTGGACAGCCCAAACCCTGCTCCTGCTAGCATTCCGTACTCTCTGGACAGCCCAAACCCTGCTCCTGCTAGCATTCCGTACTCTCTGGACAGCCCAAACCCTGCTCCTGCTAGCATTCCGTACTCTCTGGACAGCCCAAACCCTGCTCCTGCTAGCATTCTGTACTCTCTGGACAGCCCAAACCCTGCTCCTGCTAGCATTCTGTACTCTCTGGACAGCCCAAACCCTGCTCCTGCTAGCATTCCGTACTCTCTGGACAGCCCAAACCCTGCTCCTGCTAGCATTCCGTACTCTCTGGACAGCCCAAACCCTGCTCCTACTAGCATTCTGTACTCTCTGGACAGCCCAAACCCTGCTCCTGCTAGCATTCCGTACTCTCTGGACAGCCCAAACCCTGCTCCTGCTAGCATTCCGTACTCTCTGGACAGCCCAACGCACTCTGGGTTGTAGAGAGAACCTCCTGCTAATGTCCACCAACACAATCCCCTGGTCAGAATTCCCTTAACCATGCTCCTGGTCATGCCGCTGTAATGCATTTGGCCGGTTTCCCGGACACATATTAAGTCTAGTCCTGAAGAGCAGCTTAGACTGAGTCAGTACAGAACCCTGAAAGGTTCGACCACAATAGTACTGGAATCACACAGAGAGACATAAGAGCACAAAAAATATATGTTTGCTTTGGGAAACAAAATATTATTTTCATGTTCATAAAGCCATTCCCAAGGGCTCCAGTCCCGGGGGAGTTCAGTCGGTCAGTGGTGGGAAGCTCCAGTCCAGGGGGAGTTCAGTCGGTCAGTGGTGGGAAGCTCCAGTCCTGGGGGAGTTCAGTCGGTCAGTGGTGGGAAGCTCCAGTCCCGGGGGAGTTCAGTCGGTCAGTGGTGGGAAGCTCCAGTCCCGGGGGAGTTCAGTCGGTCAGTGGTGGGAAGCTCCAGTCCCGGGGGAGTTCAGTCGGTCAGTGGTGGGAAGCTCCAGTCCCGGGGGAGTTCAGTCGGTCAGTGGTGGGAAGCTCCAGTCCAGGGGGAGTTCAGTCGGTCAGTGGTGGGAAGCTCCAGTCCCGGGGGAGTTCAGTCGGTCAGTGGTGGGAAGCTCCAGTCCCGGGGGAGTTCAGTCGGTCAGTGGTGGGAAGCTCCAGTCCCGGGGGAGTTCAGTCGGTCAGTGGTGGGAAGCTCCAGTCCAGGGGGAGTTCAGTCGGTCAGTGGTGGGAAGCTCCAGTCCCGGGGGAGTTCAGTCGGTCAGTGGTGGGAAGCTCCAGTCCAGGGGGAGTTCAGTCGGTCAGTGGTGGGAAGCTCCAGTCCCGGGGGAGTTCAGTCGGTCAGTGGTGGGAAGCTCCAGTCCAGGGGGAGTTCAGTCGGTCAGTGGTGGGAAGCTCCAGTCCCGGGGGAGTTCAGTCGGTCAGTGGTGGGAAGCTCCAGTCCAGGGGGAGTTCAGTCGGTCAGTGGTGGGAAGCTCCAGTCCCGGGGGAGTTCAGTCGGTCAGTGGTGGGAAGCTCCAGTCCCGGGGGAGTTCAGTCGGTCAGTGGTGGGAAGCTCCAGTCCCGGGGGAGTTCAGTCAGTCAGTGGTGGGAAGCTCCAGTCCAGGGGGAGTTCAGTCGGTCAGTGGTGGGAAGCTCCAGTCCCGGGGGAGTTCAGTCGGTCAGTGGTGGGAAGCTCCAGTCCAGGGGGAGTTCAGTCGGTCAGTGGTGGGAAGCTCCAGTCCCGGGGGAGTTCAGTCGGTCAGTGGTGGGAAGCTCCAGTCCCGGGGGAGTTCAGTCGGTCAGTGGTGGGAAGCTCCAGTCCCGGGGGAGTTCAGTCGGTCAGTGGTGGGAAGCTCCAGTCCAGGGTTAAAGGTACTGTAGCCTGCGTCAGCTGAGTACGTAGCGTATAACGTAATGAACCAGGGAATGGATTGCACTCCTCCTCTCTCCCCTCCTCTTCTCTTCCCCCTCTGAGCTCAAAGCCCAGCACAGCCTACTGTCCTGTAACGTAGCTTCCTGCCCACAGACCCAGCCTCCAGCCTCCAGCCTGACAAACGCCTCATTCTCAACCCAGATCATGTGACTCAGCGTTCAGCCACTGGCTCGGCTCTCCGTTATTTTCTTTCCGCTTAGAGCTTGACACCCCCATTCACTCACACCATTTCTTTCTCTCTTGTCCTTTTCTTTCTGCGCAATCGCTCTCTCTGCCTCCTGCTCTGTCAGGCGAGAGAGAGAGAGAGAGAGAGAGAGAGAGCTGTGTCTGTGTTGTCGTGCTTTAGACCAGGAAGAGAGAGAGAGAGAGAGAGAGAGAGAGAGAGGAAGGCTTGTGAGAGGAGGAACAGTCACTACAGCGCACCGAAGGAGAGGAAGAGGAGGAAGAAAGAAGAGGAGGAAAGGAGAGGCCCCCACTGTGCCTAGGTGATCCAAGGGGCAGCCAGTGAGAACCAGCCAGGCAGAGAGAAGGAGAGGAACAGCTACTACAGTGGAGAGGAGAGGAGAGGAGAGGAGAGGAGAGGAGAGGAGAGGAGAGGAGTGGAGAGGAGTGGAGAGGAGAGGAGAGGAGAGGCCCTCACTCTGCTTGCTTTACTCCAACCAAGGAGAACCAGGAGATCCACGGAAAACCCTGGTAAAACCAGCTAGGTCAGACAGCCATGGAGGCCCAGGTGAGGGATCTATCCCTCCTGTCTCCCCCCACCCTGACCCCGGCCGTACCCCACTACGTGAAGTTAGGTCTCACTGTGGTCTACACTGTTTTCTACTCCCTGCTATTCCTCTTCATCTACCTACAGCTGTGGATGGTGCTGCGCTACAAACACAAGAGGTTGAGCTACCAGACGGTGTTTCTCTTCCTGTGTCTGCTGTGGGCTGCGCTGAGGGCCGTTCTCTTCTCCTTCTACTTCGGGAACTTTGTGACGGCCAACACCCTGGCACCCTTCCCCTTCTGGCTGCTCTACTGCAGTCCCGTCTGCCTTCAGTTCTTCACCCTCAGCCTCATGAACCTCTACTTCGTACAGGTGAGTGTCTGTGTTTGTTAGCACAGGTGAGATTAGCACAGCTGAGTGTCTGTGTTAGCACAGGTGAGATTAGCACAGCTGAGTGTCTGTGTTAGCACAGGTGAGATTAGCACAGCTGAGTGTCTGTGTTTGTTAGCACAGGTGAGATTAGCACAGCTGAGTGTCTGTGTTTGTTAGCACAGGTGAGATTAGCACAGCTGAGTGTCTGTGTTAGCACAGGTGAGATTAGCACAGCTGAGTGTCTGTGTTAGCACAGGTGAGATTAGCACAGCTGAGTGTCTGTGTTAGCACAGGTGAGATTAGCACAGCTGAGTTTAGCACAGTTGAGTCAGTCTCTGTGTGGATCCTGTCTCTGTGTGGATCCTGTCTCTGTGTGGATCCTGTCTCTGTGTGGATCCTGTCTCTGTGTGGATCCTGTCTCTGTGTGGATCCTGTCTCTGTGTTAGCACAGGTCAGTGTAGTCCATGTGAAATAGCTAGCTAGTTAACTATGGTGCGCTGGTAGCAAATCTATCGATATTGTGCAGTGACGTCACCTTTCCTAAGATCTAAAAGTCAACTGTGACTCAAGAATGGGTGGTGAGTGTTGTTGTGTGCCGACGGTCTCTGTTTCCGGGCCCAGCTCTGGGCCGACAGGCAAGGAAGCTACACCATACAAGTGGAGCAGATCCAAATGTATGAGACCAATCAAGTTGTAGGTTGTTGAGGCCAGAGAGGAAACCAGAGCTGTGTTCGAATATCCATACTAACAATAACTAATACTAACATACTGTATACTACACACTTAATGAGTATATACTACATGCTATATGCCATTAGCAGTGGCGACCCGTCATTCAGCCAGCGGAAAATACAGAGCGTAGGGGTTGGTAATGTTCTCTAGTTGCGCCGTGATTGGCTCAGCGTTCTGTCACTACGTCACCGCAGAATCTACAGGGAGAGCAAAGCAGTTCAAGCCCCTTTGGGTGCTGCCATAGAGTTACATTAGAAGTGTCCATCCAAGAAGACTCAAGGTCATTGGCCACAGATAAAATTACATCAAATCACGTTATATCTACCGTAGCTTTGATTGGACTGATAATGTCAACATCATACTTTCAAAATCTTAGCTAGCAAGCTAGCAGTCATCATCATGAATCACGTCGACAATCTATTGGCAAATCCTTTTCAGTTCTTGTCATATGAAGAGAAATAATGAAGAGAAATTATCGATAAAACGTATCGGTGCTCATCGGCCATTGGACATAAACATTACACAACAAGTTGTAAATCGCAAATTCAACAATGAGTGGTTTGGAAGGAATCAGTGGCTAACTGCAAGCATTGCAAAGCAATCACTAGCCTGCTATTCAATGGAGTGGATGTGTGGTTCAAGTCTGAGTTTAAGGGTCTCTTTTCCAAGCTTAAAAGGATAAACATTCATAATTGGCCATGCTGTCAATCCAGCATGACTTCTGCCGCGCTCAGAACAACTGGAAACTCTGAGCTGGGAAATCTGACTTCAGTGAGTTCAAGACAACTGGGAACTCTTTGCTGTCTTTGCTGGCATGTATTAATAATTTTTACAAATATGTCTTTGCCCCACCAAGATTTCCATGCTAAAATCGCCACTGACTATTAGTTAATTCTAGTCTACTGTAAATGAACGGTATTCTTTCAGCTTCGCCTGTCTACCGTAAGTTGATGCTGTTGCTATGCAACCTCTTGCTAGCTTGTTAGCATAACAAATTACTTCGGGTGTGTTCGTAAATTCAATCTGGAGTGCCAGAGTGCACTCTGGGCGTTCATAAATTCAGAGCGTTTCGCTCTCGGAGCTTTCAGAGCGCACACTGCACGCTCTGGCCGAGGAGTAGGGTTGATCCGAGCGTTCTGACCTCACAATGGCAGTCAAGCACCCAAGCTAACGTTGGCTAGCTTGCTAGCTACTTCCTGACACAAATGAGAGAACACCTCACTCTGACCACTTAACTCACCCTAGCAGAGCTGGTTAGGCTGTTTTCATGTTATCCAGAGCGTTGGTGACTAACTGTGCTGCTGGCAACAATTTAATTGCGCTTTTTTGCCAACATTTACTGACACCGGCTATATTCAACGGGTGTTGAGCGTTCGTAAATTCATCAGTTATTCTGTGCTCTGGTACGCTCAGACGAGAGTGCTCTGAGATCGGAGTAGATAGCCAGAGCGAGTTTACGAACGCTCCCGAATGTCCGTCGAGAACGCACAACTATATCCATACTATGACCAATAAGCATACTACATACCCAGTTTACGTCACAAATAGTACGGTTAGTGCGTTAGTATGCGTATTCGAACACAGCTCGTGTCTCTCAGAGGTCAGAGGTCAGGGGGTGAAGGCCACGATTTGGTTTCTCTCTGACCATTTGGCACAGCAGACAGACACAGACGCCGGAGCAGAGAGCTGCAACATAGTTTTGTCTAGTTTAGGATTTGTTCAAAGCATGGCCTCCTGTGAAACGCTCCATAAACTGAATTAGACTACAGAACATTTTACTAATCATCATTGTGCTCAGACTAGACATGTTTGGTGGGAGAGAAAGAGAGGTAGTTCAGACTAGTAACATGGACTGTGTCTTGCTCCTACAACAGAAGCATTCCTTGTATTAGTCAGTGGACCCAGTAGATGTCAGTCAGTGGACCCAGCAGATGTCAGTCAGTGGACCCAGCAGATGTCAGTCAGTGGACCCAGTAGATGTCAGTCAGTGGACCCAGCAGATGTCAGTCAATGAACCCAGCAGATGTCAGTCAGTGGACCCAGCAGATGTCAGTCAGTGGACCCAGTAGATGTCAGTCAGTGGACCCAGCAGATGTCAGTCAATGAACCCAGCAGATGTCAGTCAGTGGACCCAGCAGATGTCAGTCAGTGGACCCAGCAGATGTCAGTCAGTGGACCCAGTAGATGTCAGTCAGTGGACCCAGCAGATGTCAGTCAGTGGACCCAGTAGATGTCAGTAGATGTCAGTCAGTGGACCCAGTAGATGTCAGTCAGTGGACCCAGTAGATGTCAGTCAGTGGACCCAGTAGATGTCAGTCAATGAACCCAGCAGATGTCAGTCAGTGGACCCAGCAGATGTCAGTCAGTGGACCCAGTAGATGTCAGTAGATGTCAGTCAGTGGACCCAGTAGATGTCAGTCAGTGGACCCAGTAGATGTCAGTCAGTGGACCCAGCAGATGTCAGTCAGTGGACCCAGCAGATGTCAGTAGATGTCAGTCAGTGGACCCAGTAGATGTCAGTAGATGTCAGTCAGTGGACCCAGTAGATGTCAGTCAGTGGACCCAGCAGATGTCAGTCAGTGGACCCAGCAGATGTCAGTCAGTGGACCCAGTAGATGTCAGTAGATGTCAGTCAGTGGACCCAGTAGATGTCAGTCAGTGGACCCAGTAGATGTCAGTCAGTGGACCCAGCAGATGGCAGTCAATGGACCCAGCAGATGGCAGTCAGTGGACCCAGTAGATGTCAGTCAGTGGACCCAGTAGATGTCAGTCAGTGGACCCAGCAGATGTCAGTCAGTGGACCCAGCAGATGTCAGTCAGTGGACCCAGCAGATGTCAGTCAGTGGACCCAGTAGATGTCAGTCAGTGGACCCAGCAGATGTCAGTCAGTGGACCCAGCAGATGTCAGTCAGTGGACCCAGCAGATGTCAGTGGATCTAGGAAGGTCAAGAGACACTCCAACTGCTACTAACTACTGTGATGCCTACCAACTGTATCTTATGGCCATTCTACTTCTTTGAACTCAGCTATTCTGAACCCAGAGGTTTCAGAGGAATGTTTGGTGTCTTTAGGACAGAGAGAAAACAGAAGTGAGAGAGCCTGTTTGTTCAACCCTTTCAGAGAAACACAGAACATGTGATACAGTAGAATATATAGGAGGTTTAAAGGTCATTTGTCTTTCTACAGGTTGTGTTCAAGGCTAAATCTAAATATGCACCAGAGCTTCTGAAGTACAGGTAAGATTTAATAAACAATAAAGCACCATTCAACATAAAAGCACTACAATAATGTTCCATCCTAACTACACTATGTATACTAAAGTATGTGGACACCCCTTCAAATTAATGGATTCGGCTATTTCAGCCACGGCCGTTGCTGACAGGTGTATAAAATCGAGCACACAGCCATGCGATCTCCATAGACAAACATTGGCAGTAGAATGGCCTTACTGAAGAGCTCAGTGACTTTCAACGTGGCACAGTCATAGGATGCCACCTTTCCAACAAGTCAGTTCATCAAATTTCTGCCCTGCTAGAGCTGCCCCGGGTCAACTGTAAGCGCTATTATTGTGAAGTGGAAACGTCTAGGAGCAACAACGGCTCAGCCGCGAAGTTGTAGGCCACACAAGCTCACAGAACGGGACCGCCGAGTGCTGAAGCGCGTAAAAAATAGTCTGTCCTCGGTTGCAACACTCACTACCGAGTTCCAAACTGCCTCTGGAACGCTGACTGCGAGCCAGGCCTAATCACCCAACATCAGTGCCCGACCTCACTAATGCTCTTGTGGATGAATGGAAGCAAGTCCCCGCAGCAATGTTCCAACATCTAGTGGAAAGCCTTCCCAGAAGAGTGGAGGCTGTTATAGCAGCAAAGGGGGGACCAACTCCATATTAATGCCCATGATTTTGGAATGAGATGTTCGACGAGCAGGTGTCCACATACTTTTGGTCATGTAGTGTATCAATATTGATGCAGAGCTGTTTGGTAATGTAGAATTGTACTGTTACGTACTCCATAGTCACACTGTGCTCTCTCTTCTGAACTACTTCCTCTTTGGGGTTTAGGCCGGGTTACTTTAAAGCATTTGGTGACAACTGCTGATGCAAAAGGACATTATCAATCAATCAATTTGATTGATTGATTGTGACCTCTACACCCGTCCTTCACCTTTGACCTTTGACGTCTAACAATGTTACTTCCTGTCCTCCAGGTTACCCTTGTGCCTCCTCTTCCTGTCCATCAGTATGGTCTTCCTGGTAGTAAACCTGACCTGTGCCCTGCTAGTGAGGATGAGCACCGCTGAGGCACAGACCGTTGTACTGGTCCGAGTAGCCATCAACGATACACTGTTTGTCCTGTGTGCCATCTCCCTCTCCCTCTGCCTCTACAAGATCGCCAAGATGTCCCTGGCTAATATCTACCTGGAGTCCAAGGTAAGAGATGTACACACACACCAACCCTTGGTTTAAATATATGTTTATTTGAGTATCTGATATTTAAAATACTTGTTTTGTGTTTATTTGAGTATCTGGTATTTAAAATACTTGTTTTCTGTTTATTTGAGTATCTGGTATTTAAAATACTTGTTTTGTGTTTATTTGAGTATCTGGTATTTAAAATACTTGTTTTGTGTTTATTTGAGTATCTGGTATTTAAAATACTTGTTTGTGTGTATTTCAGTATCTAGTATTTAAAATACTTGTTTGGTTTGTATTTGAATATCTGGTATTTAAAATACACATTTTGTGTTTATTTGAGTATCTGGTATTTAAAATACTTGTTTTGTGTTTATTTGAGTATCTGGTATTTAAAATACTTGTTTTGTGTGTATTTGAGTATTTGATATCTAAAATACTTGTTTAGTGTGTATTTGAGTATCTGGTATTTAAAATACTTGTTTTGTGTGTATTTGAGTATTTGGTGTTTAAAATACTTGTTTAGTGTGTATTTGAGTATCTGGTATTTAAAATACTTGTTTTGTGTAAATTTGAGTATTTTTAAATACACATCCCAAAACAAGTACTTTTATTTGAGTATTTGAATGGTTATTTGTAAAAACCAAATAGTATTTTCAAAGACTTATTTCAAAGACTATTTTCAAATACCTGGGTTAAATGCATGGTATTTGAGTATTTGAAATAATATTTTAACCCAGGTCTAACACACACACACACACACACACACACACACACTATCAGAGAGAGAGAGAGAGAGGGAAAGATGGAGAGATTCCTGAGTGCACTTTCCACTTCCTTACGCATGACGAGTGTTTTGTTAGCAACGCGGTCGGCGCCTGCCCTGTGCCCTGCTGTGTGTGTGGACGTGTGGACGACCAGTTGGATAGTTATTTTGCTTCGCTGGCCTGTCCTGTCCACTTGTTGAGGACCATAGGAGACATCAGAGCAGCACAAACAGAACTGGGACCAGGTTGTAGGATCCCACAGAGCTAAAACGATCTGAGACAGTGTGTTTTCCTTCCCATTCCTCTGCCCAGGGAACCTCGGTGTGCCAGGTGACAGCCATAGGAGCCACAGTCACCCTACTCTACACATCCAGAGCCTGTTACAACCTGCTGGTTCTGGCCCTCACCAACATCAAGAGCATCAACTCCTTCGACTACGACTGGTACAATGTATCTGACCAGGTAATAGCGTACAACAGTGTCTTTCGCTACACACCTAATTCCACTAATCAAAGGTTGAAGAAAGCCTAGCGCTTAATAACCGAAAGGACGTTGGTTCGAATCCCCGAGCAGACTAGATGAAAAATCTGCCGATGTGCCCTTGAGCAAGGCACTTAACCCTAATTGCTCCTGTAAGTTGCTCTGGATAAGAGGTGACTAAGTCATTGTTAACCCTCTCAATGCTGCCGGCCCAGACGCCATCCTAAGCCTCGTCTTCAGAGCATGTGCAGACCAGCTGTCTGGAGTTTTTACGGACATATTCAATCTCTCCATATCCCAGTCTGTTGTCCCCACTTGCTTTAGGATGTCCACCATTGTTCCTGTACCCAAGAAAGCGAAGGTAACTGAACTAAATGACTATCGCCCCGTAGCACTCACCTCTGTCATCATGAAGTGCTTTGAGAGACTAGTCAAGGATCATATCACCTCTACCTTACCTGTCACCCTAGACCCACTATAATTTGCATACCGCCCCAACAGATCCACAGACGATGCAATCGTCATCGCACTGCACACTGCCCTATCCCATCTGGACAAGAGGAATACCTATGTAAGAATGCTGTTCATTGACTATAGCTCAGCCTTCAACACCATAGTACCCTTAAAGCTCATCACTAAGCTCAGGGCCCTGGGTCTGAACCCCGCCTTGTCCAAAAGTGTCCTGGACTTCCTGACGTGCCGCCCCCAGGTGGTGAAGGTAGGCAACAACACCTCCAGCACGCTGACCCTCAACACAGGGGCCCCACAGGGGTGGTGCTGGTTCATCCTACATAACTACTGCTGTACACACCTTTTCTATTCATATAATGTCTGTGCTGTCTATACACACACAATTATATAGATACATCATTAGTACTTGTGTCCAAACTTTTTACTGGTACTGTGTGTATATATATATATATATATATATATATATATATATATATATATATATTATAAATCCAAGATGGCGTAGTAGTGCAGTTGTGTTTTTGTCGAATGTCTGTAAATAGCCTGTAAATACCCTGTTTTTTTCGTACATATTTCCCTATCAGACTTTTCATCCTTCTACAAAATATACTTTCCTGCAACCCGCCTCACTCAATGTGGAACGGATTCTATTATTGACTTAACTTTATCTAGAATCTAGAATCTCCAGTTGAAACTAGCTAGCCAGCTAACTACATTTTTACATTTTAGTCATTTAGCAGACGCTCTTATCCAGAGCGACTTACAATTAGCGAATATATCTTTTTTTTTTTTTTAATTTATTTTTTTATACTGGCCCCCCGTGGGAATCAAACCCACAACCCTGGCGTTGCAAACGCCATGCTCTATCAACTGAGCTACATCCCTGCCGGCCATTCCCTCCCCTACCCTGGACGACGCTGGGCCAAATTTTGCGCCGCCCCATGGGTCTCCCGGTCGCGGCCGGCTGCGACAGAGCCTGGATTCGAACCAGGATCTCTGGTGGCACAGTTAACACTGCGATGCAGTGCCTTAGACCACTGCGCCACTCGGGAGAACTTGCTATTAGCCACAGCTTGCTATTAGCCACAGCTAGCGGTGTTTCACCCAGAACATTGGATTTTTTTTCTGCGGGATTAATTTTAATCACTGGACATTAATCACCGGATATTCGGCCAGTCTGCACAGCGCGTTATCGACCCAGAACATATCAGTTTTTCCGCCGGAATCACTGAATCACTGGACCTTTAACTCCGGATTCATCGCTACCAGCTAGCTACAACAAAACGGACGCTGTGGTCTGGCTAATCATCCTGAGCTAGGCCCATCTCCCGGCTATCTACCTCTCTGTCAACCGGACGGGACCACCTAGTGTTGACACGGAGCCCCGCCGATCCTACACGACTGGTCTGCCGACGAAATCGTCTGATGTGGTTACGACGTTAACCACGAAGATTTCATCCATCTGCTAGCCCCGGCCCGCTAGCACACGCTAGCCGTGGCCTCTTACTCACTAGTGCTTTACCACCAGACCTTATGATAACTCAGCTATACAGCTGATGTCTGCTGGACTGTTCCTTTTTACGGTACTACATCCTGTTTATGTTTAGCCTCAGCCCAAACATGGTTAGTTTATTGTTGTTTCGGTTATTTCTAATTGTACTATATCACTGTAGACCCCCCAGCCTAGCTAAACCTGCCTTAGATAGCTCCTTTGCCCCTCCCCCTATACACGCGGAGACCGACTCAATTGATGCCTCCAGCGATGCTATCTCTTTTATTGTTACCCAACGCTTAGGTTTACCTTCACTTTACTCATATCCTTCCATATCCTTGTCTGTACATAATGCCCTGAATCTTTTCTATAACACCCGGAAATCTGCCCCCTTTATTCTATGTACCCAACGCACTAGAAGACCAGTTCTTAAAGCCTTTAGCCGTATCCTTATTATAGTCCTCCTCTGTTCCTCTGGTGATGTAGAGGCTAACCCAGGCCCTGCAGCCCTCAGTATCACTCCTACTCCCCAGGCGCTATCATTTGATGACTTCTGTAATCGCAAAAGTCTTGGTTTCTTGCACATAAATATCAGAAGTCTACTTCCTAAGTTTGAGTTATTCACTGCGTTAGCACACTCTGCCAACCCTGATGTTCTAGCAGTGTCTGAATCCTGGCTCAGGAAGGCCACCAAAAATTCTGAAATTTCCATCCCCAACTATAACATTTTCCGTCTAGATAGAACTGCCAAAGGGGGTGGAGTTGCAATCTACTGTAGAGATAGCCTGCAGAGCTCTATCATACTATCCAGGTCTGTGCCCAAACAGTTTGAGCTTCTACTTCTATAAATCCACCTTTCCAGAAATAAGTCTCTCACTGTTGCCGCTTGCTACAGACCCCCCTCAGCCCCCAGCTGTGCCCTGGACACCATATGTGAATTGATTGCCCCCCATTTATCCTCAGAGTTTGTACTGCTTGGTGACCTAAATTGGGATATGCTTAATACCCCAGCCATCCTACAATCCAAGCTAGATGCCCTCAACCTCACGCAAATTATCAACGAACCTACCAGGTACAACCCTAAATCCGTAAACATGGGTACCCTCATAGATATCATCCTGACTAACATACCCTCTAAATACACCTCAGCTGTCTTCAACCAGGATCTCAGCGATCACTGCCTTATTGCCTGCGTCCGTAACGGGTCCGCGGTCAAACGACCACCCCTCATCACTGTCAAACGCTCCCTAAAACACTTTAGCGAGCAGGCCTTCCTAATTGACCTGGCCCAGGTATCCTGGATGGATATAGATCTCATTCCGTCAGTAGAGGATGGCTGGTTGTTCCTTAAAAGTAATTTCCTCTCAATCTTAAATAAACATGCCCCATTCAAAAAATACAGAACTAAGAACCGATATAGCCCCTGGTTCTCCTCAGACTTGACTGCCCTTGACCAGCACAAAAACATCCTGTGGCGTACAGCATTAGCATCAAATAGCCCCCGCGATATGCAACTTTTCAGGGAAGTTAGGAACCAATATACACAAGCAGTCAGGAAAGCAAAGGCTAACTTTTTCAAACAGAAATTTGCATCCTGTAGCACTAACTCCAAAAAGTTTTGGGACACTGTAAAGTCCATGGAGAATAAGAGCACTTCCTCCCAGCTGCCCACTGCACTGAGGCTAGGAAACACTATCACCACCGATAAATCTACAATAATCGAGAATTTCAACAAGCATTTTGCTACAGCTGGCCATGCTTTCCATCTGGCTACCACTAACCCGGCCACCAACTCTGCACCCTCTGCTGCAACTTGCCCATGCCCCCCCCGCTTCTCCTTCACACAAATTCAGACAGCTGATGTTTTGAAAGCGCTGCAAAATCTGGACCCCTACAAATCAGCTGGGCTAGACAATCTGGACCCTTTCTTTCTAAAACTAGCCGCCGAAATTGTCGCAACCCCTATTACTAGTCGGTTCAACCTCTCTTTCATAACGTCTGAGATCCCCAGAGATTGGAAAGCTGCCGCGGTCATCCCCCTCTTCAAAGGGCAGACTAAATATCCCCCTCATTCTTATTGGCAGACTAAATAGCCTTGGTTTCTCAAATGACTGCCTCGCCTGGTTCACCAACTACTTCTCAGATAGAGTTCAGTGTGTCAAATCGGAGGGCCTGTTGTCTGGACCTATGGCAGTCTCTATGGGGGTGCCACAGGGTTCAATTCTTGGGCCGACACTTTTCTCCGTGTATATCAATGATGTCGCTCTTGCTGTTGGTGACTCTCAGATCCACCTCTACGCAGACGACACCATTTTGTATACATCTGGCCCTTCATTGGACACTGTGTTAACAAACTTCCAAACGAGCTTCAATGCCATACAACAATCCTTCAGTAGCCTCCAACTGCTCTTAAACACTAGTAAAACTAAATGCATGCTTTTCAATCGAACGCTGCTGGCACCCGCCCACCCGACTAGAATCACCACTCTCGACGGGTCTGACCTAGAGTATGTGGACAACTACAAATACCTAGGTGTCTGGTTAGACTGTAAACTCAACTTCCAGACTCACATAAAGAATCTCCAATCCAAAGTTAAATCTAGAATCGGCTTCCTATTTCGCAACAAAGCCTCCTTCACTCATGCTGCCAAACATGCCCTCGTAAAACTGACTATCCTACCGATCCTTGACTTCGGCGATGTCATTTACAAAATAGCCTCCAACACTCTACTCAGCAAATTGGATGTAGTCTATCACAGTGCCATCCGTTTTGTCTCCAAAGCCCCATACACTACCCACCACTGTGACCTGTACGCTCTTGTTGGCTGGTCCTCACTACATGTTCGTCGTCAAACCCACTGGCTCCAGGCCATCTATAAATCACTGCTAGGCAAATCCCCGCCTTATCTTAGCTCATTGGTCACCATAGCAGCACCCACCCGTAGTCTGCGCTCCAGCAGGTATATCTCACTGGTAATTTCCAAAGCCAACACCTCCTTTGGCCGCCATTCCTTCCAGTTCTCTGCTGCCAATGACTGGAACGAATTGCAAAAATCTCTGAAGCTGGAGACTCTTATCTCCCTCAATAACTTTAAGCATCAGTTGTCAGAGCACCTTACCGATCACTGCACCTGTACACAGCCCATCTGAAATTAGCCCACCCAACTACCTCATCCCTATATTGTTATTTATTTTGCTCTTTTGCACCCCAGTATCTCTATTTGCACATAATCTCTTGCACATCTAGCATTCCAGTGTTAATACTATTGTAATTATTCTGCACTATAGCCTATTTATTGCCTTACCTCCATAACTTGCTACATTTGCACACACTGTATATATATTTTCTGTTGTATTTTTGACTTTATGTTTTTTACCCCATATGTAACTCTGTGTTGTTTTTATTGCACTGCTTTGCTTTATCTTGGCCAGGTCGCAGTTGTAAATGAGAACCTGTTCTCAACTGGCTTACCTGGTTAAATAAAGGTGAAATAAAAAAAAATAAAAAATATATATATATATATAGGTATATATGTACAGTACCAGTCAAACATTTGGACACAAGTACTCATTCCAGGGTTTTTCTTTATTTTTACTATTTTCTACATTTTAGAATAAAAGTGAAGACATCAGAACTATGAATTAACACATGGAATCATGTAGTAACCAAAAAAGTGTTAAACAAATCAAAATATATTATATATTTGAGATTCTACAAAGTAGCCACCCGTTGCCTTGATGACAGCTTTGCACACTCTTGGCATTCTCTCAACCAGCTTCATGAGGAATGCTTTTCCAACAGTCTAGAAGGAGCTCCCACATATGCTGAGCACTTGTTAGCTGCTTTTCCTTCACTCTGCCGTCCGACTCATCCCAAACCAACTCAATTGAGTTGAAGTCGGGGGATTGTGGAGGCCAGGTTATCTGATGCAGCACTCCATCACTCTCCTTCTTGGTAAAATAGCCCTTACACAGCCTGGAGGTGTGTTGGGTCATTGTCCTGTTGAAAAACAAATGATAGTCCAACAAAGCCCAAACCAGATGGGATGGCGTATCGCTGCAAAATGCTGTGGTAACCATGCTGGTTAAGTGTGCCTTGAATTCTAAATAAATCACTGACAGTGTCACCAGCAAAGCACCCCTACACCATAAAACCTCCTCCTCCATGCTTTATGGTGGGAACTACACATGCAGAGATCATCCGTTCACCCACACCGCGTCTCACAAAGACACGGCGGTTGGAACCAAAAATCTCAAATTTGGACTTATCAGACCAAAGGACAGATTTCCACCGGTCTAATGTCCATTGCTCGGGTTTCTTGGCCCAAGCAGGTCTCTTCTTCTTATTGGTGTCCTTTAGTAGTGGTTTCTTTGAAGAAATTTGACCATGAAGGCCTGATTCACACAGTCTCTTCTGAACAGTTGATGTTGAGATGTGTCTGTGACTTGAACTCTGTGAAGTTTATATTTGGGCTGCAATTTCTGATGCTGGTAACTCTAATGAACTTATCCTCTGCAGTAGAGGTAACTCTGGGTCTTCCATTCCTGTGGAGGTCCTCATGAGAGCCAGTTTCATCATAGTGCATGATGGTTTTTGCGACTGCACTTGAAGAAACTTTAAAAGTTCTTGACATTTTCCGTATTGACTGATCTTCATGTCTATAAGTAATGATGGACTGTTGTTTCTCTTTGCTTATTTGAGCTGTTCTTGCCATAATATGGACTTGGACCAAACATCAGGGACAGACTGATATTCTGCAAAAGGTACAGGGATTGGACTGCTGAGTACTGGGTTAAAGTAATTCGATTGTTTGGGGCATCTGTAAAAAAGCTTGTCCGGAGAAGACAAGGTGAGTGCTACCATCAGTCCTGTGTCATGCCAATAGTAAAGCATCCTGAAACCATTCATGTGTGGGGTTGCTTCTCAGCCAAGGGAGTGGGCTCACTCACAATTTTGCCTAAGAACACAGCCATGAATAAAGAATGGTACCAACACATCCTCCGAGAGCAACTTCTCCCAACCATCCAAGAACAGTTTGGTGACGAACAATGCTTTTTCCAGAATGATGGAGCACCTTGCCATAAGGTAAAAGCGATAACTAAGTGGCTCGGGGAACAAAACATAGACATTTTGGGTCCATGGCCAGGAAACTCCCCAGACCTTAATCCCATTGAGAACTTGTGGTCAATCCTCAAGAGGCGGGTGGACAAACAAAAACCCACAAATTCTGACAAACTCCAAGCATTGATTATGCAAGAATGGGCTGCCATCAGTCAGGATGTGGCCCAGAAGTTAATTGACAGCATGCCAGGGCGGATTCCAGAGGTCTTGAAAAAGAAGGGTCAACACTGCAAATATTGACTCTTTGCATAAACTTAATGTAATTGACAATAAAAGCCTTTGACACTTATGGAATGCTTGTAATTATACTTCAGTATACCATAGTAACATCTGACAAAAATATCTAAAAACACTGAAGTAGCAAACTTTGTGAAGACCAATACTTGTGTCATTCTCAAAACTTTTGAACACGACTGTACATCATTCAATATGTGTTATTTCAAAGTTTTGATGTCTTCACTATTATTCTACAACGTAGAAAATAGTAAAAATAAAGAAAAACCCTTGAATTAGTAGGTTTGTCCAAACTTTTGAATGGTAGTGGTATATATAATATATTCCGGACTCTGACATTGTTCTTTCTGATATTTCTTAATTTCTATATTTTTACATTTGAATTGTTGTTTTGTTGCTACACTATTGGAGTTAGACACACAAGTGCAATAACAACTGCAAATCTGTGTACGTCACCAATAAACTTTGATTTAATTTAAATGAATACATTTAAAAAATTTAAAATCAACTCATCAAACCTTACCCCATTACCAGGATAAACACTGGAATCAGGTGTGTAGTGCTGAGGTCATAATATAT
>NW_028163054.1:0-155000 GCF_964263955.1 Coregonus lavaretus | reverse complement strand
CGGCCTTGTGAATGTTGACCTGATTAAAGGTCTTACTCACATCGGCTACGGAGAGCGTGATCACACAGTCACACACCTGGTATTGAGCATCATCCCCGAGAACATACAGACCAGGTACATCTACAACACAGACAACCAGATAAACACAAATACACACATTCCGCTGTCAGGTTTTACTATCGAAGTGAGGACCATGACATGCCAGTGGAGAAGCAAGGACTGGGCTTCCCAATAGAGCTAGATACACACTGATAGGACTGTGCTTCCCAATAGAGCTAGATACACACTGATAGGACTGGGCTTCCCAATAGAGCTAGATACACACTGATAGGACTGGGCTTCCCAATAGAGCTAGATACACACTGATAGGACTGGGCTTCCCAATAGAGCTAGATACACACTGACGCCGCATCTCAATTAGTAGAAGTGCTGATCCAGGATCAGATACCCCGTCCAAATAATGTTTTTCATTGTCATCGTACAGGGCAAAACTGATCCTAGATCAGAGACCAGGAATGTAATGTTTGTTTTGTCTCTCCACAGCTACGACTGCAGCAGCAGCAGCACAGTGTATATAGGAGGGGAGGAGCCTCACACAGCCCTGCCCCCAGAGGAACTCAACTCTTATTGAAGACTTCCTATTGGCCCTGAACCTTATTGGAGAGCTCTGATTGGTCCGGAACTCTTACAAGAGCTCCTATTGGTCCAGAGCTCTTTTTGAAGACTTCCTATTGGCCCGGTCTCTTTTTTTTTTTGCACACGCCTACACTGATGACCTCACACCTGAGGGCCTCGGATCGAGACACAAGTGGGTGAATATCACCCTGGACTTTATTCATTCTATTTTCTACCAACTATTTTGATAAATAAAGTCTTAAGTTAAAAAAAAAAGTGAAACATATTTTCTCAAGAGCAGTAAGTATTGAGATGGTCTTAGGGGGCTTAACTTAACTTGCACTAAAAAGTATGAATATATAAAAAGCTAAGAGCTGATTTGCAGTGTACAGTCCATCTGAATATGTTTATATGAAAGTATTACCTGAATCCACTATTTTAAAACATGATGTATACAATAATTCATATAGAAAACATCTTTACTGTATTGAAGCCAACATGTCGTATAGAATAATTCATATACCGGTATTTCCTAATCTTGTATGTAATATCTATCCATTTATATTCTCAATGTCTCCTTTTCATATGTTTTTAACACAAGAAGCTAAAATGGTTCTTAGAGGCATTTTTTATCTTTGCTGAGGAGGGAGGTGATGAACCGTACATGTTCTGTGTGTCATGTTCTGTTTTGTCATGTTCTTCATGTTCAAATACATTTAAACTCAGTTTTTCACAATTTCCTGACATTTAATCCTATTAAAAAGTCCCTGTCTTAGGTCAGTTAGGATCACCACTTTATTTTAAGAATGTGAAATGTCAGAATAATAGTAGAGAGAATTATTTATTTCAGCTTTTATTTCTTTCATCACATTCCCAGTGGGTCAGAAGTTTACATACACTCAATTAGTATTTGATAGCATTGCCTTTAAATTGTTAAACTTGGGTCAAACGTTTCGGGTAGCCTTCCACAAGCTTCCCACAATAAGTTGGGTGAATTTTGGCCCATTCCTCCTGACAGAGCTGGTGTAACTGAGTCAGGTTTGTAGGCCTTGCTCGCACACGCTTTTTCAGTTCTGCCCTCACATTTTCTATAGGATTGAGGTCAGGGCTTTGTGATGGCCACTTCAATACCTTGACTTTGTTGTCCTTAAGCCATTTTGCCACAACTTTGGAAATATGCTTGGGGTCATTGTCCATTTGGAAGACCCATTTGCGACCAAGCTTTAACTTCCTGACTGATGTCTTGAGATGTTGCTTCAATATATCCACATAATTTTCCTTCCTCATGATGCCATCTATTTTGTGAAGTGCACCAGTCCCTCCTGCAGCAAAGTACCCCCACAG
This sequence comes from Coregonus lavaretus, assembly GCF_964263955.1. Classification (NCBI taxonomy): domain Eukaryota; kingdom Metazoa; phylum Chordata; class Actinopteri; order Salmoniformes; family Salmonidae; genus Coregonus; species Coregonus lavaretus. Next base: position 153,041 of record NW_028163054.1, on the reverse strand, counting down.
CATGATGCTGCCACCCCCGTGCTTCACGGTTGTGATGGTGTTCTTCGGCTTGCAAGCCACCCCCTTTTTCCTCCAAACATAACGATGGTCATTATGACCAAACAGTTCTATTTTTGTTTCATCAGACCAGAGGACATTTCTCCAAAAAGTAAAAAGTAAGATCTTTGTCCCCATGTGCAGTTGCAAACCGTAGTCTGGCATTTTTATGGCGGTTTTGAAGCAGTGGCTTCTTCCTTGCAGGTTATGTCGATATAGGACTCGTTTTACTGTGGATATAGATACTTTTGTACCTGTTTCCTCCAGCATCTTCACAAGGTCCTTTGCTGTTGTTCTGGGATTGATTTGCACTTTTCGCACCAAAGTACGTTCATCTCTAGGAGACAGAACGCGTCTCCTTCCTGAGCGGTATGATGGCTGCGTGGTCCCATGGTGTTTATACTTGCGTACTATTGTTTGTACAGATGAACGTGGTACCTTCAGGTATTTGGAAATTGCTCCCAGGGATGAACCAGACTTGTGGAGGCACTGAGTTTGAAGGTAGGCCTTGAAATACATCCACAGGTACACCTCCAATTGACTCAAATTATGTCAATTAGCCTATCAGAAGCTTCTAAAGCCATGACATCATTTTCTGGAATTTTCCAAGCTGTTTAAAGGCACAGTCAACTTAGTGTATGTAAACTTATGACCCACTGGAATTGTGATACATTGAATTATAAGTTAAATAATCTGTCTGTAAACAATTGTTGGAAAATGTACTTGTGTCATGCACAAAGTAGATGTCCTAACCGACTTGCCAAAACTATAGTTTGTTAACAAGAAATTTGTGGAGTGGTTGAAAAACGAGTTTTAATGACTCCAACTTAAGTTTATGTAAACTTCCGACTTCAACCGTATATCCTCAGTGTCTTCTAGGTTGAAGATGTTGTCTGTCTTTGAGACCAGCAACAGTCTGTGATAGCAACTGCTGGGAATCTGCACTCTGAGAACCACTCCAAAAGAAAACCCCTGAACAGTCCATACATGTGGTCAGGCAGGAATCTGTCTCGTCAGCTCATTCCCTAAGATCATAGTCTGTAGAAAGATGCCATGTTTGCAAAGAGATTTAGTTCTGACAAAGTTTGAACAAACTGACTATTGGCATATTGTGGCTACAGTTCTGCATGATGTCTGACCAATGAATCAACAGCAATATGGATAAAGTGTAACGGATAAACAATCAAGTCCTTTACAGAAGGACAACATTCATAATAATCTAGAGTTGTAATTGGCATTAACAATACATTAAATGTTAAGATTGAGAATAATTGGAATAGTTGTACTATTGTAAATAGCGCTTGCGGTAATGACATTGATTGTAATGTGTGAGATGGTTAACTGTTAAAAGTCTTCTCTCTGGTGGATAAATAAAGTATTATTGTTCCACCTAGCAACAAGCCTGATGTGGAATATGTCAGTATATTTCTCCACTGTGAAGATCCCCTTCACTAAACTGAATAGAGCAAAGAGCCTCTAGTTAGAGGACTTCCTGTACACAGCTGACAACACTACCTGTTGACTCAGTGGTGCCACCTGCAGGCTGGAGTCTTTTAGTCAAATTTTAACATATGCTTCATCAAACGTCTCAATCATTTAATATTTATTATAATTTGATATTGTACAACCAGTTATTGTAATCCTGGCAAGATATAATTTGATATTGTACAACCAGTTATTGTAATCCTGGCAATATATAATTTGATATTGTACAAACAATGATTGTAATCCTGGCAATATATAATTTGATATTGTACAAACAATTATTGTAATCCTGGCAATATATAATTTGATATTGTACAAACAATTATTGTAATCCTGGCAATATATAATTTGATATTGTACAAACAATTATTGTAATCCTGGCAATATATAATTTGATATTGTACAACCAGTTATTGTAATCCTGGCAATACATGTTTCTGTATAGGTGTGGCAGAATGACCATGTAAGGCCCAGAATCACTCGATCTTCTAATCTAACACACATACATACTATTAACAACAATACTATCTCCTTACATTGGTCACATTTTCTTCCACTAACACAGACCCATGTCTGGTGAACTCTAGTGACCTCCAGTTGAGAACATTCCCTGGCCTGACCCTTGACAAGGTACCATGTGTGATAATGAATGCCATTAGGGGAGAGGGGGAGAGAGAGGGGGAGAGAGAGAGGGGGAGGGGGGGAGGAGAGAGAAAGAGAGGGGGAGAGAGAGAGGGGGAGAAAGAGGGAGGGAGAGAGAGGGAGAGGGGGGAGGGAGAGAGAGAGGGGGGGGAAGGGAGGGGGGAGGGGGGGGAAGGGAGGGGGGAGGGGAGGGATAGAGAGGAGGAGGGATAGAGAGAGAGGGGGGAGGGGGGAGGGGGGGAGAGAGAGGGAGGGGGAGTGATAGAGAGGATGGAGGTGGGAGGGAGAGAGAGAGAGAGGGATAGAGAGGGGGAGGGATAGAGAGAGAGAGGGGGAGGGGGATAGAGAGAGAGAGGGAGGGAGGGGGATAGTGAGAGAGGGAGGGAGAGGAATAGAGAGAGAGAGAACAACAACACAACTAGACCCAACCAAATCATGAGAAAACAAAAAGAGAATTACTTGACACATTGGAAAGAACAAACAAAAAAACAGAGCAAACTAGAATGCTATTTGGCCCTAAACAGAGAGTACACAGTGGCAGAATACCTGACCACTGTGACTGACCCAAACTTAAGGAAAGCTTTGACTATGTACAGACTCAGTGAGCATAGCCTTGCTATTGAGAAAGGCCGCCGTAGGCAGACCTGGCTCTCAAGAGAAGACAGGCTATGTGCACACTGCCCACAAAATGAGGTGGAAACTGAGCTGCACTTCCTAACCTCCTGCCAAATGTATGACCATATTAGAGACACATATTTCCCTCAGATTACAGCGATCCACAAAGAATTCGAAAACAAACCCAATTTTGATAAACTCCCTTATCTACTGGGTGAAAAACCACAGTGTGCCATCACAGCTGCAAGATTTGTGACCTGTTGCCACAAGAAAAGGGCAACCAGTGAAGAACAAACACCATTGTAAATACAACCCATATTTATGTTTATTTATTTTCCCATTTGTACTTTAACTATTTGCACATTGTTACAACACTGTATATATACATAATATGACATTTGAAATGTCTTTATTCTTTTGGGACTTCTGAGTGTAATGTTTACTGTTAATATTTATTGTTTATTTCACTTTTGTTTACTATCTACTTCACTTGCTTTGGCAACGTTAACATACGTTTCCCATGCCAATAAAGCCCTTACATTGAAATTGAAATTGAAATTGAATTGAAATTGAATTGAAATTGAATTGAAATTGAATTGAGAGGGAAGGAGGGATAGATAGAAAGGGAGGGATAGAGAAAGAGGGGGAGGGGTGGGAGAGAGAGGGGGAGGGAGGGAGGGATAGAGAGAGAGAGGGAGGGATATAGAGAGAGAGTGAGAGAGGGAGGGGGAGGGAGAGAGAGAGAGAGGGAGGGGGGAGGGAGAGAGAGAGAGAGGGAGGGGGGAGAGAGAGAGAGAGGGATGGGGGGAGAGAGAGAGAGAGGGATGGGGGAGAGAGAGAGAGAGGGATGGGGGAGGGAGAGAGAGGGGGAGATGTAGAGAAAGAGGGAGGGATAGAGAGAGGGGAGGGAGAGAGAGGGGAGGGAGAGGGGGGGAGGGATAGAGAGAGAGAGGGGGAGGGGAGAGAGAGAGATGGAGAGAGAGAGAGAGAGAGACAGAGAGAGAGCGAGAGAGAGATATAGAGAGAGAGAGAGAGAGAGAGAGGGGGGGGGGTGATTAACAATGCAGTGGCATCAAAAGACCCAAAAGAGATTGAATAATGGAGGCTGTAGGACTGGGGACAGCCAGGAGTCATCAGGCCAGGTAGTCCTGAGGCATGGTCCTAGGGCTCAGGTCCTCCGGGAGGGAGGGCGGGCGAGAGAGAGAGAGAGAATTAGAGGGAGTATACTTAAGTTCACACAGGACACCAGATAAGACAGGAGAATAACACCAGATATAACAGACTGACCCTAACCCCCCGGCACATACAATACTGCAGCATAGATACTGGAGGCTGAGACGGGGGGTCGGGAGACACTGTGGCCCCGTCTGACGATACCCCCAGACAGGGCCAACCAGGCAGGATATAACCCCACCCACTTTGCCAAAGCACAGCCCCCACACCACCAGAGGGATATCAACAGACCACCAACCTACTACCCTGAGACAAGGCTGAGTATAGCCCACGAAGATCTCCTCCACTGCACGAGCCCGAGGGGGCGACAAACCGGACAGGAAGATCACGTCTGATCTCAACCCACTCAAGTGATGCACCCCTCCTAGGGATGGCATGGAAAGCACCAGTAAGCCAGTGACTCAGCCCCCGTAATAGGGTCAGAGGCAGAGAATCCCAGTGGAGAGAGGGGAGCCGGCCAGGCAGAGACAGCAAGGGCGGTTTGTCGCTCCAGTGCCTTGCAGTTCACCTTTGCACCCCTTGGCCAGACTACACTCAATCATAGGACCTACTGAAGAGATGAGTCTTCAGTAAAGACTTAAAGGTCGAGACCGAGTCTGCGTCTCTCACATGGATAGGCAGACCATTCCATAAAAATGGAGCTCTATAGGAGAAAGCCTGCCTCAAGCTATTTGCTTAGAAGTTCTAGGGACAATAAGGAGGCCTGCGTCTTGTGACCGTAGCGTACGTGTAGGTATGTATGGCAGGACCAAATCGAAGAGATAGGTAGGAGCAAGCCCATGTAATGCTTTGTAGGTTAGCAGTAAAACCTTGAAATCAGCCCTGGCCTTAACAGGAAGCCAGTGTAGAGAGGCTAGAACACAAAAACTTTTCAGATTTTTGCAATGTTACGGAGATGGAAAAAAGCTGTCCTTGAAATATTCTTGATATGTTCGTCAAAAGAGAGATCAGGGTCCAGAGTAACGCTGAGGTCCTTCACAGTTTTATTTGAGACGACTGAACAACCATCAGGATTAACTGTCAGATCCAACAGCAGATCTCTTTGTTTCTTGGGACCTAGAACTAGCATCTCTGTTTTGCCCGAGTTTAAAAGTAAAAAATGTGCCACCATCCACTTCCTTATGTCTGAAACACAGGCTTCCAGGGAAGGACATTTTGGGGCTTCACCATGTTTCATCGAAATGTATAGCTGTGTGTCGTCCGCAGAGCAGTGAAAGTTAGCATTGTGTTTCCGAATGACATCACCAAGAGTTAAAATATATAGTGAAAACAATAGTGGTCCTAAAACTGAACCTTGAGGAACACCGAAACGTACAACCGGTCAAATAGGGATTGTGGAGGCCAGGTCATCTGATGCAGCACTCCATCACTCTCCTTGTTGGTCAAATAGCCCTTACACAGCCTGGAGGTGTGTTGGGTCATTGTCCTGTTGAAAAACAAATGATAGTCCCACTAAGCCCAAACCAGATGGGATGGCGTATCGCTGCAGAATGCTGTGGTAGCCATGCTGGTTAAGTGTGCATTGAATTCTAAATAAATCACAGACAGTGTCACCAGCAAAGCACCCCCACACCTCCTCCTCCATACTTTACGGTGTGAAATACACATTCGGAGATCATCCGTTCACCTACTCTGAATCTCACAAAGACGCGGTTGGAACCAAAAATATCAAATTTGGACTCCAAACCAAAGGACAGATTTCCACCTGTTTAATGTCCATTGCTCGTGTTTCTTGGCCCAAGCAATTCTCTTCTTCTTATTGGTGTCTTTTAGTAGTGGTTTCTTTGCAGCAATTTTACCATGAAGGCCTGATTCACACAGTCTCCTCTGAACAGTTGATGTTGAGATGTGTCTGTTACTTGAACTTTGTGAAGCATTTATTTGGGCTGCAATTTCTGAGGGTGGTAACTCTAATGAACTTATCCTCTGCAGCAGAGGTAACTCTGGGTCTTCCTTTCCTGTGGCGGTCCTCATGAGAGCCAGTTTCATCATAGCGCTTGATAGTTTTTGCGACTGCACTTGAAGAAACATTCAAAGTTCTTGACATTTTCCGTATTGACTGACCTTCATGTCTTAAAGTAATGATGGACTGTCGTTTCTCTTTGCTTATTTGAGCTGTTCTTGCCATAATATGGACTTGGTCTTTTACCAAATAGGGCTATCTTCTGTATACCCCCCTTACCTTGTCACAACACAACTGATTGGCTCAAACGCATTAAGAAGGAAAGAAATTCGACAAATTAACTTTTAAGAAGGCACACCTGTTAATTGAAATGCATTCCAGGTGACTACCTCATGAAGATGGTTTAGAGAATGCCATGAGTGTGCAAAGCTGTCATCAAGGCAAAGGTTGGCTACTTTTGAAAAATCTAAAATATATTGTTTAAGACTTTTTTGGTTACTACATGATTCCATATGTGTTATTTCATAGTTTTGATGTCTTCACTATTATTCTACAATGTAGAAAATAGTCAAAATAAAGATAAACCGTTGAATGAGTAGGTGTGTCCAAACTTTTGACTGGTAGTGTAGATGATTACTTCTTGGATTAATTCTGAATTCAGAAAGGATCTTTATGACACCTTTATGTTTACTCAGAGACATTCAAATCAGCATTGAAAAAAGGCGCAAGTTTAAGTTTGTTCCACCTGAGAGTCTGACCACAAGTTAGAGACCACTATGATGACACACCAAATGATGACCACCAATCAGAGACCACTATGATGACACACCAAATGATGACCACCAATCAGAGACCACTATGATGACACACCAAATGATGACCACCAATCAGAGACCACTATGATGACACACCAAATGATGACCACCAATCAGAGACCACTATGATGACACACCAAATGATGACCACCAATCAGAGACCACACCAAATGATGACCACCAATCAGAGACCACTATGATGACACACCAAATGATGACCACCAATCAGAGACCACTATGATGACACACCAAATGATGACCACCAGTCAGAGACCACTATGATGACACACCAAATGATGACCACCAATCAGAGACCACTATGATGACACACCAAATGATGACCACCAGTCAGAGACCACTATGATGACATACCAAACTTTTGACTGGTACTGTATATTTTTTTAAATATATTTTCCTACTTTATTATTTTCCCCTATTGGATTAATTGGCCCCTAATTGGATTAAACTAATGGACAACAATACTTAGGCTTCTACTTCCTGCTCATATAGTGAGGGGAAAAAAGTATTTGATCCCCTGCTGATTTTGTACGTTTGCCCTCTGACAAATAAATTATCAGTCTATAATTTTAATGGTAGGTTTATTTGAACAGTGAGAGACAGAATAACAACAATAAAAATCCAGAAAAAGGCATGTCAAAAATGTTATAAATTGATTTTGCATTTTAATGAGGGAAATAAGTATTTGACCCCCTCTGCAAAACATGACTTAGTACTTGGTGGCAAAACCCTTGTTGGCAATCACAGAGGTCAGACGTTTCTTGTAGTTGGCCACCAGGTTTGGACACATCTCAGGAGGGATTTTGTTGTTATTCTGTTTCTCACTGTTCAAATAAACCTACCATTTAAATTACAGACTGATAATTTCTTTGTCAGTGGGCAAACGTACAAAATCAGCAGGGGATCAAATACTTTTTCCCCTCACTGTACATACTTTATACATTTTACTGACAGTATATTTTTTAGTGTTCAACCATTGTTCCCTCTCATCACTGAGCTAATTTCAGGCTGAGCACAAACTTGAATGTTGTGAAAATTCTGTACAACTTCCAGCGAGCGTTTACTGTGAACACTGAGGCTGTACCCACTTTCAGTTACAGTTTTAACAGTGGCCCAGTAGGCTACTGTGGCTATTTGATCATAATGTAGGCCTACCAGAGTGGCCTACCATCAAAAACTATGGAGAAAATGCATCCCATAATATTTTAACATGGAAATAGCTGTTCTGTCATTCAGCCTACAGTAGCAGCCAATGTGTGGTGTTCAATGTAGGCCTACATTCCATGAGACTTTCTGATAAAAACATGCAGGGCTTGACATTAACATGTTTATCCACTTGTCCTTCAGATAAGGAGGGGACTGAAAATGTTGTTGTGTTGTTTGATGCAAGAAACAACTTTACAAAATAAAATGCATTATTATTCCCATACCATTATTACAGAGAATCAGACAAATCATGCTACCCTCTGCCTATTGGCTACTTAGCTTATGCAAGCCTGTCTCAAAATACAACACTGCCCCTTTAAGACAAAAAAAAAAGCTCTTTACCTGACTGGCTTTTCAAAGATGTCTAGAAATATACACGTTTTGTGCTCTTATAGGAAGCAATCACTCCCCCATTGGACTATAAATGATCTATAACTGGGCTAATAACTCATTAACTAGCAAAGGATATGAACTAAATGTGGACACGTGGCTACATGCAGCTCTCGCTTTGATCTCAAAACAAGCGCATCTACTCACCACCGCTCATACTGTAAACACAGTCCAGTTCAAAGTAAATGGCACAGATCCATATATGTCAATGGTCTATTTGCATATAGGCCTACTGCAGCTCTGATTGGTTATGCCGCACCGGTCTGTGTAGAGTGCGGGCTGAGTCATGCTTAAATGCATTCTGCCTAGAATAAAATATCTTGCATGGTTAGTTTTATTTCGGTATGTTGCATTGAAAGTGGCTAATGTTGCCATTGATTCGATCACAGTTGCCACAGTAAAGGGAAACGTTGATAGTGTTAACTAACAGGAAAACTCTAGAACGTTGAGTGAAGTTCAATCTCCTGCTTCTCTCTGTGGGCTGATATTCTTCTGCACTCTGCACAGTGGTCTCAGGGCTACTGCAAGTCCGTGCAGGCCCTCAACCCCTTCCATCTATCTCTGAAGACCATCCAGTTTTGATTTCTAGCTCCCATATATTTTCCCACTGTGCTGTGATGTTTCACAAAAGTTCTGAACCTTTCTTCTCATAGTTTCTACAGATTGTAAATTAAAATATAAATATTTTTGCTAAGAGTATTATAATATTGATCAATTGACTGTGACTTTTCAAATCACCTAGCAGTGCTATTTCCAGAGTTACTTGCAGTTAGCTCCAGGTAAATGTTGGGATTCTTCAGCCATTCCTGAACCTGCGACCAAAAACAAGCTACATATGGACAGTACCAAAATAAATGATTCTGTCTCTTCGCAGCAAAAAATCTGCAGAGCTGGGATGGGGTTGTATCCCCCATATATATATAACATTATATTGGTTGCAATAATTTTGTATACTATTTAAATTGAGAAACTCAAAGTTTTGAATCCGGCGTCGTTTTGTGTATCAGTTCATAAACCATGTACTATAAATTAGATATGGATAGGCCATGCATTACACTGTATTAACTATATGGTCCTCTGTAGCTCAATTGGTAGAGCAATGGCATATTGTTTTATTATTATTATTATTATTATTATTATTATTATTATTATTATTATATTATTATATACTATACATTTGATGGGGATCTAACTTTTATTATATTAAGTGCTTCTTTTGACAAAAGAGTGCTTCATAAAAATAAAAACAACTTTTTACAATGTTGAAGGGGTTTTGATTTGAGGAATTTGATGTGAAATGTATTGTATAATATTAAAGTGCTTATTTTAACATCTGTTTACATTATTTGACTGTACTCTGGAATTCAAAATGGCTTCGCAAGACTTCTCAACTACATTAAACATGTTAGTTGTTATTGGTGAACTGGATTAGTTCACATAAAAACAATCATAATTTCATCCCTCTAAACGAATGGCATATTTCATTCCATGATTGTGATCGAACTGACTACAGTCTGTTCCCAGAAAGTCTTGATTTGACCTGTAGGTGGCAGTATGGGACAACTAAAGGAACTCCTACAGGGACAATGCGTCATCAACCAAGTATCATTCATTACATATCAAGAGAGAGAGAAGAGGGAGAGAGGGAGAGAGAGAGAGAGAGAGAGAGAGGGAGAGGGAGAGAGAGAGAGAGAGGGAGAGAGAGAGAGAGAAGAGGAAGAGAAGAGGGAGAGAGAGAGAGGGAGAGAGAGAGAAGAGGGAGAGGAAGAGAGAAGAGGGAGAGAAGAGGGAGAGAGAAGCGGGAGAGAGAGAGAAGAGGGGGAGAGAAGAGGGAGAGAGAGAAGAGAGAGAGGCAGAGAGAGAGAGAGAGAGAGAAGAGGGAGAGGAAGAGAGAAGAGGAAGAGAAGAGGGAGAGAGAGAGAGAGAGAGGGAGAGAGAGGGAGAGAGAAGAGGGAGAGAGAAGAGGGAGAGAGAGAGAAGAGGGGGAGAGAAGAGGGAGAGAGAGAGAAGAGGGGGAGAGAGAGAGGAGAGAGAAGAGGGAGAGGAAGAGAGAAGAGGGAGAGAAGAGGGAGAGAGAAGAGGGAGAGAGAGAGAAGAGGGGGAGAGAAGAGGGAGAGAGAGAAGAGAGAGAGGCAGAGAGAGAGAGAAGAGGGAGAGGAAGAGAGAAGAGGAAGAGAAGAGGAAGAGAAGAGGGAGAGAGAGAGAGAGAGAGAGAGAGAGAGAGAGAGAGAGAGAAGAGGGAGAGAAGAGGGAGAGAGAAGAGGGAGAGAGAGAGAAGAGAGACAGAGAGAGAGACAGAGAGAGAGAGAGAGACAGAGAGACAGAGAGAGAGAGACAGAGAGAGAGAGAGAGAGAGAGAGAGAGAGAGAGAGAGAGAGAGAGAGACAGAGAGAGAGAGAGAGAGGAGAGAGAGAGGAGAGAGAGAGAAGCAGCAAGGGTTATAGACACTTCACTGTGCAGCACCAGTGACTGAAGACTACATAAAACAGGAGACAAAAATACTGTCTGAAAAATATTTTTAATTGAGATTTCTCCTCATGTTATCAAAAACCTTGTTAATTGAGATCTTTCCTCATGTTATCAAAACCCTTTTTAATTTAGATATCTCCTCATGTTATCAAAAACCTCCAGAAGCTCATTTAACAAAAAGCTTAAAACAGCTTATTCCATGTAAACAGCATTAACACAACAAGTGTATGCAAAACACTGTGGGTCCATACTTACGAACTCTGAATTAACCCTCTGCTTAAACCTTTTAAAACTATGCTAGCTGTTAGCTTTTCCCATAGGAAAACATGTCACAATTAGAAGCCTTGCTACCACGAGGCGCACACGCAATACGGTCAACTCAGAGTTCGTAAGTATGGACCCTGTACCTTTAAGGAATCTACCACAAAACCAGAACACAGTAAAAGACAACAAAATGACAGTCTCTCAGGGGTTGGTTGGTTTCTGAAGCTCGAAGCGTTCTCTAAATGTCCGCTCTTTTGTCTCAGTATTCTGTCTTCACCAAAAGGCCACAGACTTCATCCCAAATGGCACCCTTTTCCCTACATAGTGAACTACTTTTGAACAGGGCCCATAGTCTAGTCGTGGAATAAAAAGCTATTTCAATGGAGATTCTCCAATGAGCATGTATTTTGGTCACTAGTGCACTACGTATGAAATAGGTTCCCATTTAGGCCACAGACAGAGAGGGGACAGTCCTGTGACGTCATGACATTCAAGGTCAGTTGAGGAGTCAGTCCACCAGTAGAGCTCCAGGGAAAGTGAAGAACAAGAAATCACTTTAGTTCTCTCTCTCTGTGTCTCTCTCTCTCTCTCTCTGTGTCTCTCTCTCTCTCTCTGTGTCTCTCTCTCTCTCTCTGTGTGTCTCTCTCTCTCTCTCTCTCTCTCTCACTTCATGGCTGGTAGATGGGGGGTCTCCTCCCATCCTCTCCTCTCCTCTCCTCTCTCTCACTAGCTGGGGTCTGATGGTTTGTTCAGTTCCACCTTCACTCCTTTCTCTCCAGCTCCTGGAAACACACACACAGAGACAGACACACAGAGAGACAGACAGACACACAGAGAGACAGACAGACAGACACACAGAGAGAGACACAGAGAGTCAGATTTAGAGTAGAGGACTGACAGTGAGATGATTCTCCTAGTAGGTTTGTGGAAAGGTGTTTAACAGCCACCTGTCCCTTTTAATATCCGGGCATCGGCACACATTTCCGCAAATAAACGGCTGTTTAAAATAAAACACTGGGTCTAAATAAATTGTTTACCAGGTTACCATGGACACATTATGATATTTCCTCGGTCGTGTGCATTAAAAATCCTGTCATCGTTACTAGCCATGGCGCCACCAAAAAGAAAACACAACATCAAATTCATGGTGCTGAAGCGCAAAATCAGGGTGTATGATACGCAGCCTAGTCTCTGTAATGTATATACTGGTCATACTGGTCACAAACAGTGTGGTAGTCTTTTCAACATTTTATTGAGCAGAAGCTGTGTACATTAAGGAAATAGAAGCCTGGCTCTAATAGAAGCCTGTCTCTAATAGAAGCCTGTCGTGTTCAGTGATTGAAGTAAATAAAACGCCTGGGCTATTAATTCAAGTTTTACGGTATATACAGCGACATCCTCATAGTAAGAGGTTTACCTGTTAGGTATTTCTTTTTAGCCCTGGCTCGTTCATCAGCATCAAAATACCACACTGTGATGGCATACCTGGACAGAGAGGAGGAGGCAGGGAGAGACCATAGATCAGAGACAAGAGTTCTGGACAGGTGGGACAGATGGGACAGGTGGGACAGGTGGGGGTGTGTTATAAGCTGTTTGCGAGTTGAGAGTGGCTGAGGGTTGAGCATGTGTTATAAGATTATTTATAAAAGGTGTGTTATAAGATGATTTATAAAGGTGTGTTATTAGAGGAGTTAAAGGTGTGTTAAAGGTATATTATTTTACATTTTTACATTTTAGTCATTTAGCAGACCCTCTTATCCAGAGCGACTTACAGTTGGTGAGTGCATACATTTTCATACTATAAGATGTTATAACGGTGGGTTATAAGATGTTATAAAGGTGTTAAGATGTGTTATAAAGTGTGTTATAATATGAGCGATGAAGTCGTATCATAAGATGTGTTATACGAGTGTGTTATGAGATGTGTTATAAACGTGTGTTATGAGATGAGTTATAAAGGTGTGTTATAAGGAGGCTTGAGAGTTTCTGTTCTGGACAGGTTAATGGACAGGTTAATGGACAGGTGTTCTATGTCGCTGACCAGGTAAGGTACCGACCTAGTAGCGTGGGCCGGCTGGACCTCATGTGGGTTCCGTCTGTCTGACCAGAAGAACAGCAACCGGTCAAACTTAGGCTCGATGTCGGCAAACTGAGCTTTACCCTCTGGGAAGATACGCAGAACACCCCCATGTTCCTGGAAAAACAAATCAGTCAGTCAATCAGAATATCCCCATGTTCCTAGAATAGAACCAAATAATATATGCAGAGATGTGAGAACAGACCACGACAATAGAACGAGAGATAACAGATGTATCTAATACTCTGCTGTAGCTATTTAAGAAAGAAATGGGTTTGACAAAAAGGTCAACAGACCAATCATAGCAGCATTGAAAGCAACAACTGTTTGACAGGATGTGAAGGCCCATTTTAAAGAGCATATGGCTGAATCGGTTACAAACATGGAACTAGTTCCACCTTCTGGGTTTACGTTCCAAATGGCACCCTATTCCCTTTAGAATGAACTACTTTTCGCCAAGGCCCGTTAGGCTCTGGTCAAAAGTAGTGACTGTATAGGGAATGGGGTGCAATTTGGGACACACTCCAAGTCAAGGAGGGCTAAGGGAGGAGAGCTGTGGATAGGAAGCGGCCTGGTAACGGTATTTCCTGCTGAGCAAAGGGAAAGAATAATCTAACAGGAAAATAGTTCTGCTGGGAACCCGGAGACACTCAGAGCCAAGAAACATATCGGTGATCAACCTTTCACATCTACGATATGATAGGCCCCTATCTTCACACGCATGTTAATCATACGTCATGATAGGCTGATCTCTACACACGTTAATACTACGATATGATAGGCTGATCTCTACACACGTTAATACTACGATATGATAGGCTGCTCTCCTCACACATCTAGAGATCAAGAAACAACAGACACCACAGACTACAAACTAGAGATCCAGAAACACCAGAGACACCACAGACTACAAACTAGAGATCCAGAAACACCACAGACTACAAACTAGAGATCCAGAAACACCACAGACTACAAACTAGAGATCCAGAAACACCACAGACTACAAACTAGAGATCAAGAAACACCACAGACTACAAACTAGAGATCCAGAAACACCACAGACTACAAACTAGAGATCCAGAAACACCACTGACTACAAACTAGAGATCCAGAAACACCACAGACTACAAACTAGAGATCCAGAAACACCACAGACTACAAACTAGAGATCCAGAAACACCACTGACTACAAATTAGAGATCCAGAAACACCACAGACTACAAACTAGAGATCCAGAAACACCACTGACTACAAACTAAAGATCCAGAAACACCACAGACTAAACTAGAGATCCAGAAACACCACAGACTACAAACTAAAGATCCAGAAACACCACAGACTGCAAACTAAAGATCCAGGAACACCACAGACTACAAACTAAAGATCCAGAAACACCAGAGACTACAAACTAGAGATCCAGAAACACCACAGACTGCAAACTAAAGATCCAGGAACACCACAGACTACAAACTAAAGATCCAGAAACACCAGAGACTACAAACTAGAGATCCAGAAACACCACAGACTACAAACTAGAGATCCAGAAACACCACAGACTACAAACTAAAGATCCAGAAACACCAGAGACTACAAACTAGAGATCCAGAAACACCACAGACTACAAACTAGAGATCCAGAAACACCACAGACTACAAACTAGAGATCCAGAAACACCACAGACTACAAACTAGAGATCCAGAAACACCACTGACTACAAACTAGAGATCCAGAAACACCACAGACTACAGACTAGAGATCCAGAAACACCACAGACTACAAACTAGAGATCCAGAAACACCACTGACTACAAACTAGAGATCCAGAAACACCACAGACTACAAACTAGAGATCCAGAAACACCACTGACTACAAACTAGAGATCCAGAAACACCACAGACTACAAACTAGAGATCCAGAAACACCACTGACTACAAACTAGAGATCCAGAAACACCACTGACTACAAACTAAAGATCCAGAAACACCACAGACTAAACTAGAGATCCAGAAACACCACAGACTACAAACTAAAGATCCAGAAACACCAAAGACTGCAAACTAAAGATCCAGGAACACCACAGACTACAAACTAAAGATCCAGAAACACCAGAGACTACAAACTAGAGATCCAGAAACACCACAGACTACAAACTAGAGATCCAGAAACACCACTGACTACAAACTAAAGATCCAGAAACACCACCGACTAAACTAGAGATCCAGAAACACCACAGACTACAAACTAAAGATCCAGAAACACCACAGACTGCAAACTAAAGATCCAGAAACACCACAGACTACAAACTAAAGATCCAGAAACACCACAGACTACAAACTAGAGATCCAGAAACACCACAGACTGCAAACTAAAGATCCAGGAACACCACAGACTACAAACTAAAGATCCAGAAACACCAGAGACTACAAACTAGAGATCCAGAAACACCACAGACTACAAACTAGAGATCCAGAAACACCACTGACTACAAACTAAAGATCCAGAAACACCACTGACTAAACTAGAGATCCAGAAACACCACAGACTACAAACTAAAGATCCAGAAACACCACAGACTGCAAACTAAAGATCCAGAAACACCACAGACTACAAACTAGAGATCCAGAAACACCACAGACTACAAACTAGAGATCCAGAAACACCACAGACTACAAACTAGAGATCCAGAAACACCACAGACTACAAACTAGAGATCCAGAAACACCACAGACTACAAACTAGAGATCCAGAAACACCACTGACTACAAACTAGAGATCCAGAAACACCACAGACTACAAACTAGAGATCCAGAAACACCACAGACTACAAACTAGAGATCCAGAAACACCACTGACTACAAATTAGAGATCCAGAAACACCACAGACTACAAACTAGAGATCCAGAAACACCACAGACTAAACTAGAGATCCAGAAACACCACAGACTACAAACTAGAGATCCAGAAACACCACAGACTACAAACTAGAGATCCAGAAACACCACTGACTACAAATTAGAGATCCAGAAACACCACAGACTACAAACTAAAGATCCAGAAACACAACAGACTAAACTAGAGATCCAGAAACACCACAGACTACAAACTAAAGATCCAGAAACACCACAGACTGCAAACTAAAGATCCAGGAACACCACAGACTACAAACTAAAGATCCAGAAACACCAGAGACTACAAACTAGAGATCCAGAAACACCACAGACTACAAACTAGAGATCCAGAAACACCACATACTACAAACTAGAGATCCAGAAACACCACTGACTACAAACTAGAGATCCAGAAACACCACAGACGACAGACTAGAGATCCAGAAACACCACAGACTACAAACTAGAGATCCAGAAACACCACTGACTACAAACTAGAGATCCAGAAACACCACTGACTACAAACTAGAGATCCAGAAACACCACTGACTACAAACTAAAGATCCAGAAACACCACCGACTAAACTAGAGATCCAGAAACACCACAGACTACAAACTAAAGATCCAGAAACACCACAGACTGCAAACTAAAGATCCAGAAACACCACAGACTACAAACTAAAGATCCAGAAACACCACAGACTACAAACTAGAGATCCAGAAACACCACAGACTACAAACTAGAGATCCAGAAACACCACAGACTACAAACTAAAAGATCCAGAAACACCACAGACTACAAACTAAAGATCCAGAAACACCACAGACTACAAACTAGAGATCCAGAAACACCACAGACTACAAACTAAAAGATCCAGAAACACCACAAACTACAAACTAGAGATCCAGAAACACCACAGACTACAAACTAGAGATCCAGAAACACCACTGACTACAAACTAAAGATCCAGAAACACCACAGACTAAACTAGAGATCCAGAAACACCACAGACTACAAACTAAAGATCCAGAAACACCACAGACTAAACTAGAGATCCAGAAACACCACAGACTACAAACTAAAGATCCAGAAACACCACAGACTAAACTAGAGACCCAGAAACACCACTGACTACAAACTAAAGATCCAGAAACACCACAGACTAAACTAGAGATCCAGAAACACCACAGACTACAAACTAAAGATCCAGAAACACCACAGACTGCAAACTAAAGATCCAGAAACACCACAGACTACAAACTAAAGATCCAGAAACACCACAGACTACAAACTAGAGATTCAGAAACACCACAGACTACAAACTAGAGATCCAGAAACACCACAGACTACAAACTAAAAGATCCAGAAACACCACAGACTACAAACTAGAGATCCAGAAACACCACAGACTACAAACTAGAGATCCAGAAACACCAGAGACACCACAGACTAAACTAGAGATCCAGAAACACCACTGACTACAAACTAAAGATCCAGAAACACCACAGACTAAACTAGAGATCCAGAAACACCACAGACTACAAACTAAAGATCCAGAAACACCACAGACTGCAAACTAAAGATCCAGAAACACCACAGACTACAAACTAGAGATCCAGAAACACCACTGACTACAAACTAAAGATCCAGAAACACCACAGACTAAAGTAGAGATCCAGAAACACCACAGACTACAAACTAAAGATCCAGAAACACCACAGACTGCAAACTAAAGATCCAGAAACACCACACGCTACAAACTAAAGATCCAGAAACACCAGACACTACAAACTAGAGATCCAGAAACACCACAGACTACAAACTAGAGATCCAGAAACACCACAGACTACAAACTAGAGATCCAGAAACACCACAGACTACAAACTAGAGATCCAGAAACACCACTGACTACAAACTAGAGATCCAGAAACACCACAGACTACAGACTAGAGATCCAGAAACACCACAGACTACAAACTAGAGATCCAGAAACACCACTGACTACAAACTAGAGATCCAGAAACACCACAGACTACAAACTAGAGATCCAGAAACACCACTGACTACAAAATAAAGATCCAGAAACACCACCGACTAAACTAGAGATCCAGAAACACCACAGACTACAAACTAAAGATCCAGAAACACCACAGACTGCAAACTAAAGATCCAGAAACACCACAGACTACAAACTAAAGATCCAGAAACACCACAGACTACAAACTAGAGATCCAGAAACACCACAGACTACAAACTAGAGATCCAGAAACACCACAGACTACAAACTAGGGATCCAGAAACACCACAGACTACAGACTAGAGATCCAGAAACACCACAGACTACAAACTAGAGATCCAGAAACACCACTGACTACAAACTAGAGATCCAGAAACACCACAGACTACAAACTAGAGATCCAGAAACACCACTGACTACAAACTAAAGATCCAGAAACACCACCGACTAAAGTAGAGATCCAGAAACACCACAGACTACAAACTAAAGATCCAGAAACACCACAGACTGCAAACTAAAGATCCAGAAACACCACAGACTACAAACTAAAGATCCAGAAACACCACAGACTACAAACTAGAGATCCAGAAACACCACAGACTACAAACTAGAGATCTAGAAACACCACAGACTACAAACTAAAAGATCCAGAAACAACACAGACTACAAACTAAAGATCCAGAAACACCACAGACTACAAACTAGAGATCCAGAAACACCACAGACTACAAACTAAAAGATCCAGAAACACCACAAACTACAAACTAGAGATCCAGAAACACCACAGACTACAAACTAGAGATCCAGAAACACCACAGACTACAAACTAAAGATCCAGAAACACCACAGACTGCAAACTAAAGATCCAGAAACACCACAGACTACAAACTAAAGATCCAGAAACACCACAGACTACAAACTAGAGATTCAAAAACACCACAGACTACAAACTAGAGATCCAGAAACACCACAGACTACAAACTAAAAGATCCAGAAACACCACAGACTACAAACTAGAGATCCAGAAACACCACAGACTACAAACTAGAGATCCAGAAACACCAGAGACACCACAGACTAAACTAGAGATCCAGAAACACCACTGACTACAAACTAAAGATCCAGAAACACCACAGACTAAACTAGAGATCCAGAAACACCACAGACTACAAACTAAAGATCCAGAAACACCACAGACTGCAAACTAAATATCCAGAAACACCACAGACTACAAACTAGAGATCCAGAAACACCACTGACTACAAACTAAAGATCCAGAAACACCACAGACTAAAGTAGAGATCCAGAAACACCACAGACTACAAACTAAAGATCCAGAAACACCACAGACTGCAAACTAAAGATCCAGAAACACCACACGCTACAAACTAAAGATCCAGAAACACCAGACACTACAAACTAGAGATCCAGAAACACCACAGACTACAAACTAGAGATCCAGAAACACCACAGACTACAAACTAGAGATCCAGAAACACCACAGACTACAAACTAGAGATCCAGAAACACCACTGACTACAAACTAGAGATCCAGAAACACCACAGACTACAGACTAGAGATCCAGAAACACCACAGACTACAAACTAGAGATCCAGAAACACCACTGACTACAAACTAGAGATCCAGAAACACCACAGACTACAAACTAGAGATCCAGAAACACCACTGACTACAAACTAAAGATCCAGAAACACCACCGACTAAACTAGAGATCCAGAAACACCACAGACTACAAACTAAAGATCCAGAAACACCACAGACTGCAAACTAAAGATCCAGAAACACCACAGACTACAAACTAAAGATCCAGAAACACCACAGACTACAAACTAGAGATCCAGAAACACCACAGACTACAAACTAGAGATCCAGAAACACCACAGACTACAAACTAGAGATCCAGAAACACCACAGACTACAAACTAGAGATCCAGAAACACCACTGACTACAAACTAGAGATCCAGAAACACCACAGACTACAAACTAAAGATCCAGAAACACCACAGACTGCAAACTGAAGATCCAGAAACACCACAGACTACAAACTAAAGATCCAGAAACACCACAGACTAAACTAGAGATCCAGAAACACCACAGACTACAAACTAAAGATCCAGAAACACCACAGACTAAACTAGAGATCCAGAAACACCACTGACTACAAACTAAAGATCCAGAAACACCACAGACTAAACTAGAGATACAGAAACACCACTGACTACAAACTAAAGATCCAGAAACACCACAGACTAAACTAGAGATCCAGAAACACCACAGACTACAAACTAAAGATCCAGAAACACCACAGACTGCAAACTAAAGATCCAGAAACACCACAGACTACAAACTAAAGATCCAGAAACACCACAGACTACAAACTAAAAGATCCAGAAACACCACAGACTACAAACTAGAGATTCAGAAACACCACAGACTACAAACTAAAAGATCCAGAAACACCACAGACTACAAACTAGGGATCCAGAAACACCACAGACTACAAACTAGAGATCCAGAAACACCAGAGACACCACAGACTAAACTAGAGATCCAGAAACACCACTGACTACAAACTAAAGATCCAGAAACACCACAGACTAAACTAGAGATCCAGAAACACCAGAGACTACAAACTAGAGATTCAGAAACACCACAGACTACAAACTAAAAGATCCAGAAACACCACAGACTACAAACTAGGGATCCAGAAACACCACAGACTACAAACTAGAGATCCAGAAACACCAGAGACACCACAGACTAAACTAGAGATCCAGAAACACCACTGACTACAAACTAAAGATCCAGAAACACCACAGACTAAACTAGAGATCCAGAAACACCACAGACTACAAACTAAAGATCCAGAAACACCACAGACTGCAAACTAAAGATCCAGAAACACCACAGACTACAAACTAGAGATCCAGAAACACCAGAGACACCACAGACAACAAACTAGAGATCCAGAGACACTAAAGACTACAAACTAGAGATCCAGAAACACCACAGACTAAACTAGAGATCCAGAAACACCACATACTAAACTAGAGATCCAGAAACACCACAGACTAAACTAGAGATCCAGAAACACCAAACACACCACATACTACAAACTACAGTTCAAGAAACACCAGAGACAACACAGACTACAAACTAGAGATCCAGAAACACCACTGACTACAAACTAGAGATCCACAGACACCAAATACACCACAGACTACAAACTAGAGATCCAGAAACACCAGACACCACAGACTACAAACAAGAGATCCAGAAACACTAAATACACCACAGACTACAAACTAGAGATCCATAAACACCAAATACACCACAGACTACAAACTAGAGATCCATAAACACCAAAGACACCACAGACTACAACCTAGAGACCCAGAAACAAAACATACTACAAGCTAGAGATCCAGAAACACCACAGACCACAAACAAGAGATCCAGACACACCACATACTACAAACCAGAGATCCAGAGCCACCAGAGACACCACAGACTACAAACTAGAGATCCAGAAACACCACAGACTACAAACTAGAGATCCAGAAACACCAGAGACACCACAGACTACAAACTAGAGATCCAGAAACACCAAAGACTACAAACTAGAGATCCAGAGACACCACAGTCTACAAACTAGAGATCCAGATACACCACAGACTAAACTAGAGATCCAGAAACACCATAGACACCAAAGACTACAAACTAGAGATCCAGAAACACCACTGACTACAAACTAGAGATCCACAGACACCAAATACACCACATACTACAAACTAGAGATCCAGAAACACCATAGACACCAGTCTACAAACTATAGATCCAGAAACACCAAATACACCAGACTACAAACTAGAGATCCAGAAACACCAAATACACCACAGACTACAATCTAGAGTTCAAGAAACACCAGAGACACCACAGACTACAAACTAGAGATCCAGAAACACCACAGACTACAAACTAGAGATCCAGAAACACCACAGACTACAAATTAAAGATCCAGAAACACAACAGACTACAAACTAGAGATCCAGAAACACCAGAGACACCACAGACTACAAACTAGAGATCCAGAAACACCACAGACTACAAACTAGAGATCCAGAAACACCACAGACTACAAACTAAAGATCCAGAAACACAACAGACTACAAACTAGAGATCCAGAAACACCAGAGACACCACAGACTATAAACTACAGATCCAGAGACACCACAGACTACAAACTAGAGATCCAGAAACACCACAGACTAAACTAGAGATCCAGAAACACCACAGACTAAACTAGAGATCCAGAAACACCACAGACTAAACTAGAGATCCAGAAACACCAAACACACCACATACTACAAACTAGAGTTCAAGAAACACCAGAGACAACACAGACTACAAACTAGAGATCCATAAACACCACAGACTACAAACTAGAGATCCAGAAACACCACTGACTACAAACTAGAGATCCACAGACACCAAATACACCACAGACTACAAACTAGAGATCCAGAAACACCACAGACACCACAGACTACAAACTAGAGATCCAGAAACACCAGAGACACCACAGACTACAAACTAGAGATCCAGAAACACTAAATACACCACAGACTACAAACTAGAGATCCAGAAACACCACAGACACCACAGACTACAAACTAGAGATCCAGAAACAAAACATACTACAAGCTAGAGATCCAGAAACACCACAGACACCACAGACCACAAACCACAAACTAGAGATCCAGACACACCACATACTACAAACCAGAGATCCAGAGCCACCAGAGACACCAAAGACTACAAAGTAGAGATCCAGAAACACCACAGACACCACAGACTACAAACTAGAGATCCAGAAACACCACAGACTACAAACTAGAGATCCAGAAACACCACAGACTACAAACTAGAGATCCAGAGACACCAGAGACACCACAGACTACAAACTAGAGATCCAGAAACACCACAGACTAAACTAGAGACCCAGAAACACCAAACACACCACATACTACAAACTAGAGTTCAAGAAACACCAGAGACAACACAGACTACAAACTAGAGATCCATAAACACCACAGACTACAAACTAGATATCCAGAAACACCACTGACTACAAACTAGAGATCCACAGACACCAGAGACACAACAGACTACAAACTAGAGATCCAGAAACACCATAGACACTAGACTACAAACTAGAGATCCAGAAACACCAAATACACCACAGACTACAAACTAGAGATCCAGAAACACCACAGACACCACAGACTACAAACTAGAGATCCAGAAACACCAGAGACACCACAGACTACAAACAAAAGATCCAGAAACACCAAATACACCAAAGACTACAAACTAGAGATCCAGAAACACCAAATACACCACAGACTACAAACTAGACATCCAGAAACACCACAGACTACAAACTAAAGATCCAGAAACACCAGAGACATCACAGACTACAAACTAGAGATCCAGAAACACCACAGACTACAAACTAGAGATCCAGAAACACCACAGACTACAAACTAGAGATCCAGAAACACCACAGACTACAAACTAGAGATCCAGAAACACCACAGACTACAAACTAGAGATCCAGAAACACCACTGACTACAAACTAGAGATCCAGAAACACCACAGACTACAGACTAGAGATCCAGAAACACCACAGACTACAAACTAGAGATCCAGAAACACCACTGACTACAAACTAGAGATCCAGAAACACCACAGACTACAAACTAAAGATCCAGAAACACCACAGACTGCAAACTAAAGATCCAGAAACACCACAGACTACAAACTAAAGATCCAGAAACACCACAGACTACAAACTAGAGATCCAGAAACACCACAGACTACAAACTAGAGATCCAGAAACACCACAGACTACAAACTAAAAGATCCAGAAACACCAAAGACTACAAACTAAAGATCCAGAAACACCACAGACTACAAACTAGAGATCCAGAAACACCACAGACTACAAACTAAAAGATCCAGAAACACCACAAACTACAAACTAGAGATCCAGAAACACCACAGACTACAAACTAGAGATCCAGAAACACCACTGACTACAAACTAAAGATCCAGAAACACCACAGACTAAACTAGAGATCCAGAAACACCACAGACTACAAACTAAAGATCCAGAAACACCACAGACTAAACTAGAGATCCAGAAACACCACAGACTACAAACTAAAGATCCAGAAACACCACAGACTAAACTAGAGACCCAGAAACACCACTGACTACAAACTAAAGATCCAGAAACACCACAGACTAAACTAGAGATCCAGAAACACCACTGACTACAAACTAAAGATCCAGAAACACCACAGACTAAACTAGAGATCCAGAAACACCACAGAATACAAACTAAAGATCCAGAAACACCACAGACTGCAAACTAAAGATCCAGAAACACCACAGACTACAAACTAAAGATCCAGAAACACCACAGACTACAAACTAGAGATTCAGAAACACCACAGACTACAAACTAGAGATCCAGAAACACCACAGACTACAAACTAAAAGATCCAGAAACACCACAGACTACAAACTAGAGATCCAGAAACACCACAGACTACAAACTAGAGATCCAGAAACACCAGAGACACCACAGACTAAACTAGAGATCCAGAAACACCACTGACTACAAACTAAAGATCCAGAAACACCACAGACTAAACTAGAGATCCAGAAACACCACAGACTACAAACTAAAGATCCAGAAACACCACAGACTGCAAACTAAAGATCCAGAAACACCACAGACTACAAACTAGAGATCCAGAAACACCACTGACTACAAACTAAAGATCCAGAAACACCACAGACTAAAGTAGAGATCCAGAAACACCACAGACTACAAACTAAAGATCCAGAAACACCACAGACTAAACTAGAGATCCAGAAACACCACAGACTACAAACTAAAGATCCAGAAACACCACAGACTGCAAACTAAAGATCCAGAAACACCACAGACTACAAACTAAAGATCCAGAAACACCAGAGACTACAAACTAGAGATCCAGAAACACCACAGACTACAAACTAGAGATCCAGAAACACCACAGACTACAAACTAGAGATCCAGAAACACCACAGACTACAAACTAGAGATCCAGAAACACCACAGACTACAAACTAGAGATCCAGAAACACCACAGACTACAGACTAGAGATCCAGAAACACCACAGACTACAAACTAGAGATCCAGAAACACCACTGACTACAAACTAGAGATCCAGAAACACCACAGACTACAAACTAGAGATCCAGAAACACCACAGACTACAAACTAGAGATCCAGAAACACCACTGACTACAAACTAAAGATCCAGAAACACCACCGACTAAACTAGAGATCCAGAAACACCACAGACTACAAACTAAAGATCCAGAAACACCACAGACTGCAAACTAAAGATCCAGAAACACCAAACACACCACATACTACAAACTAGAGTTCAAGAAACACCAGAGACAACACAGACTACAAACTAGAGATCCATAAACACCACAGACTACAAACTAGAGATCCAGAAACACCACTGACTACAAACTAGAGATCCACAGACACCAAATACACCACAGACTACAAACTAGAGATCCAGAAACACCACAGACACCACAGACTACAAACTAGAGATCCAGAAACACCAGAGACACCACAGACTACAAACTAGAGATCCAGAAACACTAAATACACCACAGACTACAAACTAGAGATCCAGAAACACCACAGACACCACAGACTACAAACTAGAGATCCAGAAACAAAACATACTACAAGCTAGAGATCCAGAAACACCACAGACACCACAGACCACAAACCACAAACTAGAGATCCAGACACACCACATACTACAAACCAGAGATCCAGAGCCACCAGAGACACCAAAGACTACAAAGTAGAGATCCAGAAACACCACAGACACCACAGACTACAAACTAGAGATCCAGAAACACCACAGACTACAAACTAGAGATCCAGAAACACCACAGACTACAAACTAGAGATCCAGAGACACCAGAGACACCACAGACTACAAACTAGAGATCCAGAAACACCACAGACTAAACTAGAGACCCAGAAACACCAAACACACCACATACTACAAACTAGAGTTCAAGAAACACCAGAGACAACACAGACTACAAACTAGAGATCCATAAACACCACAGACTACAAACTAGATATCCAGAAACACCACTGACTACAAACTAGAGATCCACAGACACCAGAGACACAACAGACTACAAACTAGAGATCCAGAAACACCATAGACACTAGACTACAAACTAGAGATCCAGAAACACCAAATACACCACAGACTACAAACTAGAGATCCAGAAACACCACAGACACCACAGACTACAAACTAGAGATCCAGAAACACCAGAGACACCACAGACTACAAACAAAAGATCCAGAAACACCAAATACACCAAAGACTACAAACTAGAGATCCAGAAACACCAAATACACCACAGACTACAAACTAGACATCCAGAAACACCACAGACTACAAACTAAAGATCCAGAAACACCAGAGACATCACAGACTACAAACTAGAGATCCAGAAACACCACAGACTACAAACTAGAGATCCAGAAACACCACAGACTACAAACTAGAGATCCAGAAACACCACAGACTACAAACTAGAGATCCAGAAACACCACAGACTACAAACTAGAGATCCAGAAACACCACTGACTACAAACTAGAGATCCAGAAACACCACAGACTACAGACTAGAGATCCAGAAACACCACAGACTACAAACTAGAGATCCAGAAACACCACTGACTACAAACTAGAGATCCAGAAACACCACAGACTACAAACTAAAGATCCAGAAACACCACAGACTGCAAACTAAAGATCCAGAAACACCACAGACTACAAACTAAAGATCCAGAAACACCACAGACTACAAACTAGAGATCCAGAAACACCACAGACTACAAACTAGAGATCCAGAAACACCACAGACTACAAACTAAAAGATCCAGAAACACCAAAGACTACAAACTAAAGATCCAGAAACACCACAGACTACAAACTAGAGATCCAGAAACACCACAGACTACAAACTAAAAGATCCAGAAACACCACAAACTACAAACTAGAGATCCAGAAACACCACAGACTACAAACTAGAGATCCAGAAACACCACTGACTACAAACTAAAGATCCAGAAACACCACAGACTAAACTAGAGATCCAGAAACACCACAGACTACAAACTAAAGATCCAGAAACACCACAGACTAAACTAGAGATCCAGAAACACCACAGACTACAAACTAAAGATCCAGAAACACCACAGACTAAACTAGAGACCCAGAAACACCACTGACTACAAACTAAAGATCCAGAAACACCACAGACTAAACTAGAGATCCAGAAACACCACTGACTACAAACTAAAGATCCAGAAACACCACAGACTAAACTAGAGATCCAGAAACACCACAGAATACAAACTAAAGATCCAGAAACACCACAGACTGCAAACTAAAGATCCAGAAACACCACAGACTACAAACTAAAGATCCAGAAACACCACAGACTACAAACTAGAGATTCAGAAACACCACAGACTACAAACTAGAGATCCAGAAACACCACAGACTACAAACTAAAAGATCCAGAAACACCACAGACTACAAACTAGAGATCCAGAAACACCACAGACTACAAACTAGAGATCCAGAAACACCAGAGACACCACAGACTAAACTAGAGATCCAGAAACACCACTGACTACAAACTAAAGATCCAGAAACACCACAGACTAAACTAGAGATCCAGAAACACCACAGACTACAAACTAAAGATCCAGAAACACCACAGACTGCAAACTAAAGATCCAGAAACACCACAGACTACAAACTAGAGATCCAGAAACACCACTGACTACAAACTAAAGATCCAGAAACACCACAGACTAAAGTAGAGATCCAGAAACACCACAGACTACAAACTAAAGATCCAGAAACACCACAGACTAAACTAGAGATCCAGAAACACCACAGACTACAAACTAAAGATCCAGAAACACCACAGACTGCAAACTAAAGATCCAGAAACACCACAGACTACAAACTAAAGATCCAGAAACACCAGAGACTACAAACTAGAGATCCAGAAACACCACAGACTACAAACTAGAGATCCAGAAACACCACAGACTACAAACTAGAGATCCAGAAACACCACAGACTACAAACTAGAGATCCAGAAACACCACAGACTACAAACTAGAGATCCAGAAACACCACAGACTACAGACTAGAGATCCAGAAACACCACAGACTACAAACTAGAGATCCAGAAACACCACTGACTACAAACTAGAGATCCAGAAACACCACAGACTACAAACTAGAGATCCAGAAACACCACAGACTACAAACTAGAGATCCAGAAACACCACTGACTACAAACTAAAGATCCAGAAACACCACCGACTAAACTAGAGATCCAGAAACACCACAGACTACAAACTAAAGATCCAGAAACACCACAGACTGCAAACTAAAGATCCAGAAACACCACAGACTACAAACTAAAGATCCAGAAACACCACAGACTACAAACTAGAGATCCAGAAACACCACAGACTACAAACTAGAGATCCAGAAACACCACAGACTACAAACTAAAGATCCAGAAACACAACAGACTACAAACTAGAGATCCAGAAACACCAGAGACACCACAGACTATAAACTACAGATCCAGAGACACCACAGACTACAAACTAGAGATCCAGAAACACCACAGACTAAACTAGAGATCCAGAAACACCACAGACTAAACTAGAGATCCAGAAACACCACAGACTAAACTAGAGATCCAGAAACACCAAACACACCACATACTACAAACTAGAGTTCAAGAAACACCAGAGACAACACAGACTACAAACTAGAGATCCATAAACACCACAGACTACAAACTAGAGATCCAGAAACACCACTGACTACAAACTAGAGATCCACAGACACCAAATACACCACAGACTACAAACTAGAGATCCAGAAACACCACAGACTAAACTAGAGATCCAGAAACACCACAGACTAAACTAGAGATCCAGAAACACCAAACACACCACATACTACAAACTAGAGTTCAAGAAACACCAGAGACAACACAGACTACAAACTAGAGATCCATAAACACAACAGACTACAAACTAGAGATCCAGAAACACCACTGACTACAAACTAGAGATCCACAGACACCAAATACACCACAGACTACAAACTAGAGATCCAGAAACACCACAGACTAAACTAGAGATCCAGAAACACCACTGACTACAAACTAAAGATCCAGAAACACCACAGACTAAACTAGAGATCCAGAAACACCACAGAATACAAACTAAAGATCCAGAAACACCACAGACTGCAAACTAAAGATCCAGAAACACCACAGACTACAAACTAAAGATCCAGAAACACCACAGACTACAAACTAGAGATTCAGAAACACCACAGACTACAAACTAGAGATCCAGAAACACCACAGACTACAAACTAAAAGATCCAGAAACACCACAGACTACAAACTAGAGATCCAGAAACACCACAGACTACAAACTAGAGATCCAGAAACACCAGAGACACCACAGACTACAAACAAAAGATCCAGAAACACCAAATACACCAAAGACTACAAACTAGAGATCCAGAAACACCAAATACACCACAGACTACAAACTAGACATCCAGAAACACCACAGACTACAAACTAAAGATCCAGAAACACCAGAGACATCACAGACTACAAACTAGAGATCCAGAAACACCACAGACTACAAACTAGAGATCCAGAAACACCACAGACTACAAACTAAAGATCCAGAAACACAACAGACTACAAACTAGAGATCCAGAAACACCAGAGACACCACAGACTATAAACTACAGATCCAGAGACACCACAGACTACAAACTAGAGATCCAGAAACACCACAGACTAAACTAGAGATCCAGAAACACCACAGACTAAACTAGAGATCCAGAAACACCACAGACTAAACTAGAGATCCAGAAACACCAAACACACCACATACTACAAACTAGAGTTCAAGAAACACCAGAGACAACACAGACTACAAACTAGAGATCCATAAACACCACAGACTACAAACTAGAGATCCAGAAACACCACTGACTACAAACTAGAGATCCACAGACACCAAATACACCACATACTACAAACTAGAGATCCAGAAACACCACAGACACCACAGACTACAAACTAGAGATCCAGAAACACCAGAGACACCACAGACTACAAACTAGAGATCCAGAAACACTAAATACACCACAGACTACAAACTAGAGATCCAGAAACACCACAGACACCACAGACTACAAACTAGAGATCCAGAAACAAAACATACTACAAGCTAGAGATCCAGAAACACCACAGACACCACAGACCACAAACCACAAACTAGAGATCCAGACACACCACATACTACAAACCAGAGATCCAGAGCCACCAGAGACACCAAAGACTACAAAGTAGAGATCCAGAAACACCACAGACACCACAGACTACAAACTAGAGATCCAGAAACACCACAGACTACAAACTAGAGATCCAGAAACACCACAGACTACAAACTAGAGATCCAGAGACACCAGAGACACCACAGACTACAAACTAGAGATCCAGAAACACCACAGACTAAACTAGAGACCCAGAAACACCAAACACACCACATACTACAAACTAGAGTTCAAGAAACACCAGAGACAACACAGACTACAAACTAGAGATCCATAAACACCACAAACTACAAACTAGATATCCAGAAACACCACTGACTACAAACTAGAGATCCACAGACACCAGAGACACAACAGACTACAAACTAGAGATCCAGAAACACCATAGACACTAGACTACAAACTAGAGATCCAGAAACACCAAATACACCACAGACTACAAACTAGAGATCCAGAAACACCACAGACACCACAGACTACAAACTAGAGATCCAGAAACACCAGAGACACCACAGACTACAAACAAAAGATCCAGAAACACCAAATACACCAAAGACTACAAACTAGAGATCCAGAAACACCAAATACACCACAGACTACAAACTAGACATCCAGAAACACCACAGACTACAAACTAAAGATCCAGAAACACCAGAGACATCACAGACTACAAACTAGAGATCCAGAAACACCACAGACTACAAACTAGAGATCCAGAAACACCACAGACTACAAACTAGAGATCCAGAAACACCACAGACTACAAACTAGAGATCCAGAAACACCACAGACTACAAACTAGAGATCCAGAAACACCACTGACTACAAACTAGAGATCCAGAAACACCACAGACTACAGACTAGAGATCCAGAAACACCACAGACTACAAACTAGAGATCCAGAAACACCACTGACTACAAACTAGAGATCCAGAAACACCACAGACTACAAACTAAAGATCCAGAAACACCACAGACTGCAAACTAAAGATCCAGAAACACCACAGACTACAAACTAAAGATCCAGAAACACCACAGACTACAAACTAGAGATCCAGAAACACCACAGACTACAAACTAGAGATCCAGAAACACCACAGACTACAAACTAAAAGATCCAGAAACACCAAAGACTACAAACTAAAGATCCAGAAACACCACAGACTACAAACTAGAGATCCAGAAACACCACAGACTACAAACTAAAAGATCCAGAAACACCACAAACTACAAACTAGAGATCCAGAAACACCACAGACTACAAACTAGAGATCCAGAAACACCACTGACTACAAACTAAAGATCCAGAAACACCACAGACTAAACTAGAGATCCAGAAACACCACAGACTACAAACTAAAGATCCAGAAACACCACAGACTAAACTAGAGATCCAGAAACACCACAGACTACAAACTAAAGATCCAGAAACACCACAGACTAAACTAGAGACCCAGAAACACCACTGACTACAAACTAAAGATCCAGAAACACCACAGACTAAACTAGAGATCCAGAAACACCACTGACTACAAACTAAAGATCCAGAAACACCACAGACTAAACTAGAGATCCAGAAACACCACAGAATACAAACTAAAGATCCAGAAACACCACAGACTGCAAACTAAAGATCCAGAAACACCACAGACTACAAACTAAAGATCCAGAAACACCACAGACTACAAACTAGAGATTCAGAAACACCACAGACTACAAACTAGAGATCCAGAAACACCACAGACTACAAACTAAAAGATCCAGAAACACCACAGACTACAAACTAGAGATCCAGAAACACCACAGACTACAAACTAGAGATCCAGAAACACCAGAGACACCACAGACTAAACTAGAGATCCAGAAACACCACTGACTACAAACTAAAGATCCAGAAACACCACAGACTAAACTAGAGATCCAGAAACACCACAGACTACAAACTAAAGATCCAGAAACACCACAGACTGCAAACTAAAGATCCAGAAACACCACAGACTACAAACTAGAGATCCAGAAACACCACTGACTACAAACTAAAGATCCAGAAACACCACAGACTAAAGTAGAGATCCAGAAACACCACAGACTACAAACTAAAGATCCAGAAACACCACAGACTAAACTAGAGATCCAGAAACACCACAGACTACAAACTAAAGATCCAGAAACACCACAGACTGCAAACTAAAGATCCAGAAACACCACAGACTACAAACTAAAGATCCAGAAACACCAGAGACTACAAACTAGAGATCCAGAAACACCACAGACTACAAACTAGAGATCCAGAAACACCACAGACTACAAACTAGAGATCCAGAAACACCACAGACTACAAACTAGAGATCCAGAAACACCACAGACTACAAACTAGAGATCCAGAAACACCACAGACTACAGACTAGAGATCCAGAAACACCACAGACTACAAACTAGAGATCCAGAAACACCACTGACTACAAACTAGAGATCCAGAAACACCACAGACTACAAACTAGAGATCCAGAAACACCACAGACTACAAACTAGAGATCCAGAAACACAACTGACTACAAACTAAAGATCCAGAAACACCACCGACTAAACTAGAGATCCAGAAACACCACAGACTACAAACTAAAGATCCAGAAACACCACAGACTGCAAACTAAAGATCCAGAAACACCACAGACTACAAACTAAAGATCCAGAAACACCACAGACTACAAACTAGAGATCCAGAAACACCACAGACTACAAACTAGAGATCCAGAAACACCACAGACTACAAACTAAAGATCCAGAAACACAACAGACTACAAACTAGAGATCCAGAAACACCAGAGACACCACAGACTATAAACTACAGATCCAGAGACACCACAGACTACAAACTAGAGATCCAGAAACACCACAGACTAAACTAGAGATCCAGAAACACCACAGACTAAACTAGAGATCCAGAAACACCACAGACTAAACTAGAGATCCAGAAACACCAAACACACCACATACTACAAACTAGAGTTCAAGAAACACCAGAGACAACACAGACTACAAACTAGAGATCCATAAACACCACAGACTACAAACTAGAGATCCAGAAACACCACTGACTACAAACTAGAGATCCACAGACACCAAATACACCACAGACTACAAACTAGAGATCCAGAAACACCACAGACTAAACTAGAGATCCAGAAACACCACAGACTAAACTAGAGATCCAGAAACACCAAACACACCACATACTACAAACTAGAGTTCAAGAAACACCAGAGACAACACAGACTACAAACTAGAGATCCATAAACACAACAGACTACAAACTAGAGATCCAGAAACACCACTGACTACAAACTAGAGATCCACAGACACCAAATACACCACAGACTACAAACTAGAGATCCAGAAACACCACAGACTAAACTAGAGATCCAGAAACACCACTGACTACAAACTAAAGATCCAGAAACACCACAGACTAAACTAGAGATCCAGAAACACCACAGAATACAAACTAAAGATCCAGAAACACCACAGACTGCAAACTAAAGATCCAGAAACACCACAGACTACAAACTAAAGATCCAGAAACACCACAGACTACAAACTAGAGATTCAGAAACACCACAGACTACAAACTAGAGATCCAGAAACACCACAGACTACAAACTAAAAGATCCAGAAACACCACAGACTACAAACTAGAGATCCAGAAACACCACAGACTACAAACTAGAGATCCAGAAACACCAGAGACACCACAGACTACAAACAAAAGATCCAGAAACACCAAATACACCAAAGACTACAAACTAGAGATCCAGAAACACCAAATACACCACAGACTACAAACTAGACATCCAGAAACACCACAGACTACAAACTAAAGATCCAGAAACACCAGAGACATCACAGACTACAAACTAGAGATCCAGAAACACCACAGACTACAAACTAGAGATCCAGAAACACCACAGACTACAAACTAGAGATCCAGAAACACCACAGACTACAAACTAGAGATCCAGAAACACCACAGACTACAAACTAGAGATCCAGAAACACCACTGACTACAAACTAGAGATCCAGAAACACCACAGACTACAGACTAGAGATCCAGAAACACCACAGACTACAAACTAGAGATCCAGAAACACCACTGACTACAAACTAGAGATCCAGAAACACCACAGACTACAAACTAAAGATCCAGAAACACCACAGACTGCAAACTAAAGATCCAGAAACACCACAGACTACAAACTAAAGATCCAGAAACACCACAGACTACAAACTAGAGATCCAGAAACACCACAGACTACAAACTAGAGATCCAGAAACACCACAGACTACAAACTAAAAGATCCAGAAACACCAAAGACTACAAACTAAAGATCCAGAAACACCACAGACTACAAACTAGAGATCCAGAAACACCACAGACTACAAACTAAAAGATCCAGAAACACCACAAACTACAAACTAGAGATCCAGAAACACCACAGACTACAAACTAGAGATCCAGAAACACCACAGACTACAAACTAAAGATCCAGAAACACCACAGACTAAACTAGAGATCCAGAAACACCACAGACTACAAACTAAAGATCCAGAAACACCACAGACTAAACTAGAGACCCAGAAACACCACTGACTACAAACTAAAGATCCAGAAACACCACAGACTACAAACTAGAGATCCAGAAACACCACAGACTACAAACTAAAAGATCCAGAAACACCACAAACTACAAACTAGAGATCCAGAAACACCACAGACTACAAACTAGAGATCCAGAAACACCACAGACTACAAACTAAAGATCCAGAAACACCACAGACTAAACTAGAGATCCAGAAACACCACAGACTACAAACTAAAGATCCAGAAACACCACAGACTAAA
Organism: Coregonus lavaretus; assembly: GCF_964263955.1. Taxonomy (NCBI): domain Eukaryota; kingdom Metazoa; phylum Chordata; class Actinopteri; order Salmoniformes; family Salmonidae; genus Coregonus; species Coregonus lavaretus. Next base: position 117,475 of record NW_028163054.1, on the reverse strand, counting down.
CTAGAGACCCAGAAACACCACTGACTACAAACTAAAGATCCAGAAACACCACAGACTAAACTAGAGATCCAGAAACACCACTGACTACAAACTAAAGATCCAGAAACACCACAGACTAAACTAGAGATCCAGAAACACCACAGAATACAAACTAAAGATCCAGAAACACCACAGACTGCAAACTAAAGATCCAGAAACACCACAGACTACAAACTAAAGATCCAGAAACACCACAGACTACAAACTAGAGATTCAGAAACACCACAGACTACAAACTAGAGATCCAGAAACACCACAGACTACAAACTAAAAGATCCAGAAACACCACAGACTACAAACTAGAGATCCAGAAACACCACAGACTACAAACTAGAGATCCAGAAACACCAGAGACACCACAGACTAAACTAGAGATCCAGAAACACCACTGACTACAAACTAAAGATCCAGAAACACCACAGACTAAACTAGAGATCCAGAAACACCACAGACTACAAACTAAAGATCCAGAAACACCACAGACTGCAAACTAAAGATCCAGAAACACCACAGACTACAAACTAGAGATCCAGAAACACCACTGACTACAAACTAAAGATCCAGAAACACCACAGACTAAACTAGAGATCCAGAAACACCACAGACTACAAACTAAAGATCCAGAAACACCACAGACTGCAAACTAAAGATCCAGAAACACCACAGACTACAAACTAAAGATCCAGAAACACCAGAGACTACAAACTAGAGATCCAGAAACACCACAGACTACAAACTAGAGATCCAGAAACACCACAGACTACAAACTAGAGATCCAGAAACACCACAGACTACAAACTAGAGATCCAGAAACACCACAGACTACAAACTAGAGATCCAGAAACACCACAGACTACAGACTAGAGATCCAGAAACACCACAGACTACAAACTAGAGATCCAGAAACACCACTGACTACAAACTAGAGATCCAGAAACACCACAGACTACAAACTAGAGATCCAGAAACACCACAGACTACAAACTAGAGATCCAGAAACACCACTGACTACAAACTAAAGATCCAGAAACACCACCGACTAAACTAGAGATCCAGAAACACCACAGACTACAAACTAAAGATCCAGAAACACCACAGACTGCAAACTAAATATCCAGAAACACCACAGACTACAAACTAAAGATCCAGAAACACCACAGACTACAAACTAGAGATCCAGAAACACCACAGACTACAAACTAGAGATCCAGAAACACCACAGACTACAAACTAAAGATCCAGAAACACAACAGACTACAAACTAGAGATCCAGAAACACCAGAGACACCACAGACTATAAACTACAGATCCAGAGACACCACAGACTACAAACTAGAGATCCAGAAACACCACAGACTAAACTAGAGATCCAGAAACACCACAGACTAAACTAGAGATCCAGAAACACCACAGACTAAACTAGAGATCCAGAAACACCAAACACACCACATACTACAAACTAGAGTTCAAGAAACACCAGAGACAACACAGACTACAAACTAGAGATCCATAAACACCACAGACTACAAACTAGAGATCCAGAAACACCACTGACTACAAACTAGAGATCCACAGACACCAAATACACCACAGACTACAAACTAGAGATCCAGAAACACCACAGACTAAACTAGAGATCCAGAAACACCACAGACTAAACTAGAGATCCAGAAACACCAAACACACCACATACTACAAACTAGAGTTCAAGAAACACCAGAGACAACACAGACTACAAACTAGAGATCCATAAACACAACAGACTACAAACTAGAGATCCAGAAACACCACTGACTACAAACTAGAGATCCACAGACACCAAATACACCACAGACTACAAACTAGAGATCCAGAAACACCACAGACTAAACTAGAGATCCAGAAACACCACTGACTACAAACTAAAGATCCAGAAACACCACAGACTAAACTAGAGATCCAGAAACACCACAGAATACAAACTAAAGATCCAGAAACACCACAGACTGCAAACTAAAGATCCAGAAACACCACAGACTACAAACTAAAGATCCAGAAACACCACAGACTACAAACTAGAGATTCAGAAACACCACAGACTACAAACTAGAGATCCAGAAACACCACAGACTACAAACTAAAAGATCCAGAAACACCACAGACTACAAACTAGAGATCCAGAAACACCACAGACTACAAACTAGAGATCCAGAAACACCAGAGACACCACAGACTAAACTAGAGATCCAGAAACACCACTGACTACAAACTAAAGATCCAGAAACACCACAGACTAAACTAGAGATCCAGAAACACCACAGACTACAAACTAAAGATCCAGAAACACCACAGACTGCAAACTAAATATCCAGAAACACCACAGACTACAAACTAGAGATCCAGAAACACCACTGACTACAAACTAAAGATCCAGAAACACCACAGACTAAACTAGAGATCCAGAAACACCACAGACTACAAACTAAAGATCCAGAAACACCAGAGACTACAAACTAGAGATCCAGAAACACCACAGACTACAAACTAGAGATCCAGAAACACCACAGACTACAAACTAGAGATCCAGAAACACCACAGACTACAAACTAGAGATCCAGAAACACCACAGACTACAAACTAGAGATCCAGAAACACCACAGACTACAGACTAGAGATCCAGAAACACCACAGACTACAAACTAGAGATCCAGAAACACCACTGACTACAAACTAGAGGTCCAGAAACACCACAGACTACAAACTAGAGATCCAGAAACACCACTGACTACAAACTAAAGATCCAGAAACACCACCGACTAAACTAGAGATCCAGAAACACCACAGACTACAAACTAAAGATCCAGAAACACCACAGACTGCAAACTAAAGATCCAGAAACACCACAGACTACAAACTAAAGATCCAGAAACACCACAGACTACAAACTAGAGATCCAGAAACACCACAGACTACAAACTAGAGATCTAGAAACACCATAGACTACAAACTAAAGATCCAGAAACACAACAGACTACAAACTAGAGATCCAGAAACACCAGAGACACCACAGACTATAAACTACAGATCCAGAGACACCACAGACTACAAACTAGAGATCCAGAAACACCACAGACTACACTAGAGATCCAGAAACACCACAGACTAAACTAGAGATCCAGAAACACCACAGACTAAACTAGAGATCCAGAAACACCAAACACACCACATACTACAAACTAGAGTTCAAGAAACACCAGAGACAACACAGACTACAAACTAGAGATCCATAAACACCACAGACTACAAACTAGAGATCCAGAAACACCACTGACTACAAACTAGAGATCCACAGACACCAAATACACCACAGACTACAAACTAGAGATCCAGAAACACCACAGACTAAACTAGAGATCCAGAAACACCACAGACTAAACTAGAGATCCAGAAACACCAAACACACCACATACTACAAACTAGAGTTCAAGAAACACCAGAGACAACACAGACTACAAACTAGAGATCCATAAACACAACAGACTACAAACTAGAGATCCAGAAACACCACTGACTACAAACTAGAGATCCACAGACACCAAATACACCACAGACTACAAACTAGAGATCCAGAAACACCACAGACACCACAGACTACAAACTAGAGATCCAGAAACACCAGAGACACCACAGACTACAAACTAGAGATCCAGAAACACTAAATACACCACAGACTACAAACTAGAGATCCAGAAACACCACAGACACCACAGACTACAAACTAGAGATCCAGAAACAAAACATACTACAAGCTAGAGATCCAGAAACACCACAGACACCACAGACCACAAACCACAAACTAGAGATTCAGACACACCACATACTACAAACCAGAGATCCAGAGCCACCAGAGACACCAAAGACTACAAAGTAGAGATCCAGAAACACCACAGACACCACAGACTACAAACTAGAGATCCAGAAACACCACAGACTACAAACTAGAGATCCAGAAACACCACAGACTACAAACTAGAGATCCAGAAACACCACAGACAACAAACTAAAGATCCAGAAACACCACAGACTACAAACTAGAGATCCAGAGACACCAGAGACACCACAGACTACAAACTAGAGATCCAGAAACACCACAGACTAAACTAGAGATCCAGAAACACCACAGACTAAACTAGAGATCCAGAAACACCAAACACACCACATACTACAAACTAGAGTTCAAGAAACACCAGAGACAACACAGACTACAAACTAGATATCCAGAAACACCACTGACTACAAACTAGAGATCCACAGACACCAGAGACACAACAGACTACAAACTAGAGATCCAGAAACACCATAGACACTAGACTACAAACTAGAGATCCAGAAACACCAAATACACCACAGACTACAAACTAGAGATCCAGAAACACCACAGACACCACAGACTACAAACTAGAGATCCAGAAACACCAGAGACACCACAGACTACAAACAAAAGATCCAGAAACACCAAATACACCAAAGACTACAAACTAGAGATCCAGAAACACCAAATACACCACAGACTACAAACTAGACATCCAGAAACACCACAGACTACAAACTAAAGATCCAGAAACACCAGAGACATCACAGACTACAAACTAGAGATCCAGAAACACCACAGACTACAAACTAGAGATCCAGAAACACCACAGACTACAAACTAGAGATCCAGAAACACCACAGACTACAAACTAGAGATCCAGAAACACCACTGACTACAAACTAGAGATCCAGAAACACCACAGACTACAGACTAGAGATCCAGAAACACCAGACTACAAACTAGAGATCCAGAAACACCACTGACTACAAACTAGAGATCCAGAAACACCACAGACTACAAACTAGAGATCCAGAAACACCACAGACTACAAACTAGAGATCCAGAAACACCACTGACTACAAACCAGAGATCCAGAAACACCACAGACTACAGACTAGAGATCCAGAAACACCACAGACTACAAACTAAAGATCCAGAAACACCACAGACTGCAAACTAAAGATCCAGAAACACCACAGACTACAAACTAAAGATCCAGAAACACCACAAACTACAAACTAGAGATCCAGAAACACCAAAGACTACAAACTAGAGATCAAGAAACACCACAGACTACAAACTAAAGATCCAGAAACACAACAGACTACAAACTAGAGATCCAGAAACACCAGAGACACCACAGACTATAAACTACAGATCCAGAGACACCACAGACTACAAACTAGAGATCCAGAAACACCACAGACTAAACTAGAGATCCAGAAACACCACAGACTAAACTAGAGATCCAGAAACACCACAGACTAAACTAGAGATCCAGAAACACCAAACACACCACATACTACAAACTAGAGTTCAAGAAACACCAGAGACAACACAGACTACAAACTAGAGATCCATAAACACCACAGACTACAAACTAGAGATCCAGAAACACCACTGACTACAAACTAGAGATCCACAGACACCAAATACACCACAGACTACAAACTAGAGATCCAGAAACACCACAGACTAAACTAGAGATCCAGAAACACCACAGACTAAACTAGAGATCCAGAAACACCACTGACTACAAACTAAAGATCCAGAAACACCACAGACTAAACTAGAGATCCAGAAACACCACAGACTACAAACTAAAGATCCAGAAACACCACAGACTGCAAACTAAAGATCCAGAAACACCACAGACTACAAACTAGAGATCCAGAAACACCACTGACTACAAACTAAAGATCCAGAAACACCACAGACTAAACTAGAGATCCAGAAACACCACAGACTACAAACTAAAGATCCAGAAACACCACAGACTGCAAACTAAAGATCCAAAAACACCACAGACTACAAACTAAAGATCCAGAAACACCAGAGACTACAAACTAGAGATCGAGAAACACCACAGACTACAAACTAGAGATCCAGAAACACCACAGACTACAAACTAGAGATCCAGAAACACCACAGACTACAAACTAGAGATCCAGAAACACCACAGACTACAGACTAGAGATCCAGAAACACCACAGACTACAAACTAGAGATCCAGAAACACCACTGACTACAAACTAGAGATCCAGAAACACCACAGACTACAAACTAGAGATCCAGAAACACCACTGACTACAAACTAAAGATCCAGAAACACCACCGACTAAACTAGAGATCCAGAAACACCACAGACTACAAACTAAAGATCCAGAAACACCACAGACTGCAAACTAAAGACCCAGAAACACCACAGACTACAAACTAAAGATCCAGAAACACCACAGACTACAAACTAGAGATCCAGAAACACCACAGACTACAAACTAGAGATCCAGAAACACCACAGACTACAAACTAAAGATCCAGAAACACAACAGACTACAAACTAGAGATCCAGAAACACCAGAGACACCACAGACTATAAACTACAGATCTAGAGACACCACAAACTACAAACTAGAGATCCAGAAACACCACAGACTAAACTAGAGATCCAGAAACACCACAGACTAAACTAGAGATCCAGAAACACCACAGACTAAACTAGAGATCCAGAAACACCAAACACACCACATACTACAAACTAGAGTTCAAGAAACACCAGAGACAACACAGACTACAAACTAGAGATCCATAAACACCACAGACTACAAACTAGAGATCCAGAAACACCACTGACTACAAACTAGAGATCCACAGACACCAAATACACCACAGACTACAAACTAGAGATCCAGAAACACCACAGACTAAACTAGAGATCCAGAAACACCACAGACTAAACTAGAGATCCAGAAACACCAAACACACCACATACTACAAACTAGAGTTCAAGAAACACCAGAGACAACACAGACTACAAACTAGAGATCCATAAACACCACAGACTACAAACTAGAGATCCAGAAACACCACTGACTACAAACTACAGATCCACAGACACCAAATACACCACAGACTACAAACTAGAGATCCAGAAACACCACAGACACCACAGACTACAAACTAGAGATCCATAAACACCACAGACTACAAACTAGATATCCAGAAACACCACTGACTACAAACTAGAGATCCACAGACACCAGAGACACAACAGACTACAAACTAGAGATCCAGAAACACCATAGACACTAGACTACAAACTAGAGATCCAGAAACACCAAATACACCACAGACTACAAACTAGAGATCCAGAAACACCACAGACACCACAGACTACAAACTAGAGATCCAGAAACACCAGAGACACCACAGACTACAAACAAAAGATCCAGAAACACCAAATACACCAAAGACTACAAACTAGAGATCCAGAAACACCAAATACACCACAGACTACAAACTAGACATCCAGAAACACCACAGACTACAAACTAAAGATCCAGAAACACCAGAGACATCACAGACTACAAACTAGAGATCCAGAAACACCACAGACTACAAACTAGAGATCCAGAAACACCACAGACTACAAACTAGAGATCCAGAAACACCACAGACTACAAACTAGAGATCCAGAAACACCACAGACTACAAACTAGAGATCCAGAAACACCACTGACTACAAACTAGAGATCCAGAAACACCACAGACTAGAGATCCAGAAACACCACAGACTACAAACTAGAGATCCAGAAACACCACTGACTACAAACTAGAGATCCAGAAACACCACTGACTACAAACTAGAGATCCAGAAACACCACTGACTACAAACTAAAGATCCAGAAACACCACCGACTAAACTAGAGATCCAGAAACACCACAGACTACAAACTAAAGATCCAGAAACACCACAGACTACAAACTAAAGATCCAGAAACACCACAGACTACAAACTAGAGATCCAGAAACACCACAGACTACAAACTAGAGATCCAGAAACACCACAGACTACAAACTAAAGATCCAGAAACACAACAGACTACAAACTAGAGATCCAGAAACACCAGAGACACCACAGACTATAAACTACATATCCAGAGACACCACAGACTACAAACTAGAGATCCAGAAACACCACAGACTAAACTAGAGATCCAGAAACACCACAGACTAAACTAGAGATCCAGAAACACCACAGACTACAAACTAGAGATCCAGAAACACCACTGACTACAAACTAGAGATCCAGAAACACCACTGACTACAAACTAGAGATCCAGAAACACCAAACACACCACATACTACAAACTAGAGTTCAAGAAACACCAGAGACAACACAGACTACAAACTAGAGATCCATAAACACCACAGACTACAAACTAGAGATCCAGAAACACCACTGACTACAAACTAGAGATCCACAGACACCAAATACACCACAGACTACAAACTAGAGATCCAGAAACACCACAGACTAAACTAGAGATCCAGAAACACCACAGACTAAACTAGAGATCCAGAAACACCAAACACACCACATACTACAAACTAGAGTTCAAGAAACACCAGAGACAACACAGACTACAAACTAGAGATCCATAAACACCACAGACTACAAACTAGAGATCCAGAAACACCACTGACTACAAACTAGAGATCCACAGACACCAAATACACCACAGACTACAAACTAGAGATCCAGAAACACCACAGACACCACAGACTACAAACTAGAGATCCAGAAACACCAGAGACACCACAGACTACAAACTAGAGATCCAGAAACACTAAATACACCACAGACTACAAACTAGAGATCCAGAAACACCACAGACACCACAGACTACAAACTAGAGATCCAGAAACAAAACATACTACAAGCTAGAGATCCAGAAACACCACAGACACCACAGACCACAAACCACAAACTAGAGATCCAGACACACCACATACTACAAACCAGAGATCCAGAGCCACCAGAGACACCAAAGACTACAAAGTAGAGATCCAGAAACACCACAGACACCACAGACTACAAACTAGAGATCCAGAAACACCACAGACTACAAACTAGAGATCCAGAAACACCACAGACTACAAACTAGAGATCCAGAAACACCACAGACAACAAACTAAAGATCCAGAAACACCACAGACTACAAACTAGAGATCCAGAGACACCAGAGACACCACAGACTACAAACTAGAGATCCAGAAACACCACAGACTAAACTAGAGATCCAGAAACACCACAGACTAAACTAGAGATCCAGAAACACCAAACACACCACATACTACAAACTAGAGTTCAAGAAACACCAGAGACAACACAGACTACAAACTAGAGATCCATAAACACCACAGACTACAAACTAGATATCCAGAAACACCACTGACTACAAACTAGAGATCCACAGACACCAGAGACACAACAACCTACAAACTAGAGATCCAGAAACACCATAGACACTAGACTACAAACTAGAGATCCAGAAACACCAAATACACCACAGACTACAAACTAGAGATCCAGAAACACCACAGACACCACAGACTACAAACTAGAGATCCAGAAACACCAGAGACACCACAGACTACAAACAAAAGATCCAGAAACACCAAATACACCAAAGACTACAAACTAGAGATCCAGAAACACCAAATACACCACAGACTACAAACTAGACATCCAGAAACACCACAGACTACAAACTAAAGATCCAGAAACACCAGAGACATCACAGACTACAAACTAGAGATAGAGAAACACCACAGACTACAAACTAGAGATCCAGAAACACCACAGACTACAAACTAGAGATCCAGAAACACCACAGACTACAAACTAGAGATCCAGAAACACCACAGACTACAAACTAGAGATCCAGAAACACCACTGACTACAAACTAGAGATCCAGAAACACCACAGACTACAGACTAGAGATCCAGAAACACCACAGACTACAAACTAGAGATCCAGAAACACCACTGACTACAAACTAGAGATCCAGAAACAACACTGACTACAAACTAGAGATCCAGAAACACCACTGACTACAAACTAAAGATCCAGAAACACCACCGACTAAACTAGAGATCCAGAAACACCACAGACTACAAACTAAAGATCCAGAAACACCACAGACTACAAACTAAAGATCCAGAAACACCACAGACTACAAACTAGAGATCCAGAAAGACCACAGACTACAAACTAAAAGATCCAGAAACACCACAAACTACAAACTAGAGATCCAGAAACACCACAGACTACAAACTAGAGATCCAGAAACACCACTGACTACAAACTAAAGATCCAGAAACACCACAGACTAAACTAGAGATCCAGAAACACCACTGACTACAAACTAAAGATCCAGAAACACCACAGACTAAACTAGAGACCCAGAAACACCACTGACTACAAACTAAAGATCCAGAAACACCACAGACTAAACTAGAGATCCAGAAACACCACTGACTACAAACTAAAGATCCAGAAACACCACAGACTAAACTAGAGATCCAGAAACACATCAGACTACAAACTAAAGATCCAGAAACACCACAGACTGCAAACTAAAGATCCAGAAACACCACAGACTACAAACTAAAGATCCAGAAACACCACAAACTACAAAATAGAGATTCAGAAACACCACAGACTACAAACTAGAGATCCAGAAACACCACAGACTACAAACTAGAGATCCAGAAACACCACAGACTACAAACTAGAGATCCAGAAACACCAGAGACACCACAGACTAAACTAGAGATCCAGAAACACCACTGACTACAAACTAAAGATCCAGAAACACCACAGACTAAACTAGAGATCCAGAAACACCACAGACTACAAACTAAAGATCCAGAAACACCACAGACTGCAAACTAAAGATCCAGAAACACCACAGACTACAAACTATTGATCCAGAAACACCACTGACTACAAACTAAAGATCCAGAAACACCACAGACTAAACTAGAGATCCAGAAACACCACAGACTACAAACTAAAGATCCAGAAACACCACAGAATGCAAACTAAAGATCCAGAAACACCACAGACTACAAACTAAAGATCCAGAAACACCAGAGACTACAAACTAGAGATCCAGAAACACCACAGACTACAAACTAGAGATCCAGAAACACCACAGACTACAAACTAGAGATCCAGAAACACCACAGACTACAAACTAGAGATCCAGAAACACCACTGACTACAAACTAGAGATCCAGAAACACCACAGACTACAGACTAGAGATCCAGAAACACCACAGACTACAAACTAGAGATCCAGAAACACCACTGACTACAAACTAGAGATCCAGAAACACCACAGACTACAAACTAGAGATCCAGAAACAACACTGACTACAAACTAAAGATCCAGAAACACCACCGACTAAACTAGAGATCCAGAAACACCACAGACTACAAACTAAAGATCCAGAAACACCACAGACTGCAAACTAAAGATCCAGAAACACCACAGACTACAAACTAAAGATCCAGAAACACCACAGACTACAAACTAGAGATCCAGAAACACCACAGACTACAAACTAGAGATCCAGAAACACCACAGACTACAAACTAAAGATCCAGAAACACAACAGACTACAAACTAGAGATCCAGAAACACCAGAGACACCACAGACTATAAACTACAGATCCAGAGACACCACAGACTACAAACTAGAGATCCAGAAACACCACAGACTAAACTAGAGATCCAGAAACACCACAGACTAAACTAGAGATCCAGAAACACCACAGACTAAACTAGAGATCCAGAAACACCAAACACACCACATACTACAAACTAGAGTTCAAGAAACACCAGAGACAACACAGACTACAAACTAGAGATCCATAAACACCACAGACTACAAACTAGAGATCCAGAAACACCACTGACTACAAACTAGAGATCCACAGACACCAAATACACCACAGACTACAAACTAGAGATCCAGAAACACCACAGACTAAACTAGAGATCCAGAAACACCACAGACTAAACTAGAGATCCAGAAACACCAAACACACCACATACTACAAACTAGAGTTCAAGAAACACCAGAGACAACACAGACTACAAACTAGAGATCCATAAACACAACAGACTACAAACTAGAGATCCAGAAACACCACTGACTACAAACTAGAGATCCACAGACACCAAATACACCACAGACTACAAACTAGAGATCCAGAAACACCACAGACTAAACTAGAGATCCAGAAACACCACTGACTACAAACTAAAGATCCAGAAACACCACAGACTAAACTAGAGATCCAGAAACACCACAGAATACAAACTAAAGATCCAGAAACACCACAGACTGCAAACTAAAGATCCAGAAACACCACAGACTACAAACTAAAGATCCAGAAACACCACAGACTACAAACTAGAGATTCAGAAACACCACAGACTACAAACTAGAGATCCAGAAACACCACAGACTACAAACTAAAAGATCCAGAAACACCACAGACTACAAACTAGAGATCCAGAAACACCACAGACTACAAACTAGAGATCCAGAAACACCAGAGACACCACAGACTACAAACAAAAGATCCAGAAACACCAAATACACCAAAGACTACAAACTAGAGATCCAGAAACACCAAATACACCACAGACTACAAACTAGACATCCAGAAACACCACAGACTACAAACTAAAGATCCAGAAACACCAGAGACATCACAGACTACAAACTAGAGATCCAGAAACACCACAGACTACAAACTAGAGATCCAGAAACACCACAGACTACAAACTAGAGATCCAGAAACACCACAGACTACAAACTAGAGATCCAGAAACACCACAGACTACAAACTAGAGATCCAGAAACACCACTGACTACAAACTAGAGATCCAGAAACACCACAGACTACAGACTAGAGATCCAGAAACACCACAGACTACAAACTAGAGATCCAGAAACACCACTGACTACAAACTAGAGATCCAGAAACACCACAGACTACAAACTAAAGATCCAGAAACACCACAGACTGCAAACTAAAGATCCATAAACACCACAGACTACAAACTAAAGATCCAGAAACACCACAGACTACAAACTAGAGATCCAGAAACACCACAGACTACAAACTAGAGATCCAGAAACACCACAGACTACAAACTAAAAGATCCAGAAACACCAAAGACTACAAACTAAAGATCCAGAAACACCACAGACTACAAACTAGAGATCCAGAAACACCACAGACTACAAACTAAAAGATCCAGAAACACCACAAACTACAAACTAGAGATCCAGAAACACCACAGACTACAAACTAGAGATCCAGAAACACCACTGACTACAAACTAAAGATCCAGAAACACCACAGACTAAACTAGAGATCCAGAAACACCACAGACTACAAACTAAAGATCCAGAAACACCACAGACTAAACTAGAGATCCAGAAACACCACAGACTACAAACTAAAGATCCAGAAACACCACAGACTAAACTAGAGACCCAGAAACACCACTGACTACAAACTAAAGATCCAGAAACACCACAGACTAAACTAGAGATCCAGAAACACCACTGACTACAAACTAAAGATCCAGAAACACCACAGACTAAACTAGAGATCCAGAAACACCACAGAATACAAACTAAAGATCCAGAAACACCACAGACTGCAAACTAAAGATCCAGAAACACCACAGACTACAAACTAAAGATCCAGAAACACCACAGACTACAAACTAGAGATTCAGAAACACCACAGACTACAAACTAGAGATCCAGAAACACCACAGACTACAAACTAAAAGATCCAGAAACACCACAGACTACAAACTAGAGATCCAGAAACACCACAGACTACAAACTAGAGATCCAGAAACACCAGAGACACCACAGACTAAACTAGAGATCCAGAAACACCACTGACTACAAACTAAAGATCCAGAAACACCACAGACTAAACTAGAGATCCAGAAACACCACAGACTACAAACTAAAGATCCAGAAACACCACAGACTGCAAACTAAAGATCCAGAAACACCACAGACTACAAACTAGAGATCCAGAAACACCACTGACTACAAACTAAAGATCCAGAAACACCACAGACTAAACTAGAGATCCAGAAACACCACAGACTACAAACTAAAGATCCAGAAACACCACAGACTGCAAACTAAAGATCCAGAAACACCACAGACTACAAACTAAAGATCCAGAAACACCAGAGACTACAAACTAGAGATCCAGAAACACCACAGACTACAAACTAGAGATCCAGAAACACCACAGACTACAAACTAGAGATCCAGAAACACCACAGACTACAAACTAAAAGATCCAGAAACACCACAGACTACAAACTAGAGATCCAGAAACACCACAGACTACAAACTAGAGATCCAGAAACACCAGAGACACCACAGACTACAAACAAAAGATCCAGAAACACCAAATACACCAAAGACTACAAACTAGAGATCCAGAAACACCAAATACACCACAGACTACAAACTAGACATCCAGAAACACCACAGACTACAAACTAAAGATCCAGAAACACCAGAGACATCACAGACTACAAACTAGAGATCCAGAAACACCACAGACTACAAACTAGAGATCCAGAAACACCACAGACTACAAACTAGAGATCCAGAAACACCACAGACTACAAACTAGAGATCCAGAAACACCACAGACTACAAACTAGAGATCCAGAAACACCACTGACTACAAACTAGAGATCCAGAAACACCACAGACTACAGACTAGAGATCCAGAAACACCACAGACTACAAACTAGAGATCCAGAAACACCACTGACTACAAACTAGAGATCCAGAAACACCACTGACTACAAACTAAAGATCCAGAAACACCACAGACTAAACTAGAGATCCAGAAACACCACAGACTACAAACTAAAGATCCAGAAACACCACAGACTAAACTAGAGATCCAGAAACACCACAGACTACAAACTAAAGATCCAGAAACACCACAGACTAAACTAGAGACCCAGAAACACCACTGACTACAAACTAAAGATCCAGAAACACCACAGACTAAACTAGAGATCCAGAAACACCACTGACTACAAACTAAAGATCCAGAAACACCACAGACTAAACTAGAGATCCAGAAACACCACAGAATACAAACTAAAGATCCAGAAACACCACAGACTGCAAACTAAAGATCCAGAAACACCACAGACTACAAACTAAAGATCCAGAAACACCACAGACTACAAACTAGAGATTCAGAAACACCACAGACTACAAACTAGAGATCCAGAAACACCACAGACTACAAACTAAAAGATCCAGAAACACCACAGACTACAAACTAGAGATCCAGAAACACCACAGACTACAAACTAGAGATCCAGAAACACCAGAGACACCACAGACTAAACTAGAGATCCAGAAACACCACTGACTACAAACTAAAGATCCAGAAACACCACAGACTAAACTAGAGATCCAGAAACACCACAGACTACAAACTAAAGATCCAGAAACACCACAGACTGCAAACTAAAGATCCAGAAACACCACAGACTACAAACTAGAGATCCAGAAACACCACTGACTACAAACTAAAGATCCAGAAACACCACAGACTAAACTAGAGATCCAGAAACACCACAGACTACAAACTAAAGATCCAGAAACACCACAGACTGCAAACTAAAGATCCAGAAACACCACAGACTACAAACTAAAGATCCAGAAACACCAGAGACTACAAACTAGAGATCCAGAAACACCACAGACTACAAACTAGAGATCCAGAAACACCACAGACTACAAACTAGAGATCCAGAAACACCACAGACTACAAACTAGAGATCCAGAAACACCACAGACTACAAACTAGAGATCCAGAAACACCACAGACTACAGACTAGAGATCCAGAAACACCACAGACTACAAACTAGAGATCCAGAAACACCACTGACTACAAACTAGAGATCCAGAAACACCACAGACTACAAACTAGAGATCCAGAAACACCACAGACTACAAACTAGAGATCCAGAAACACCACTGACTACAAACTAAAGATCCAGAAACACCACCGACTAAACTAGAGATCCAGAAACACCACAGACTACAAACTAAAGATCCAGAAACACCACAGACTGCAAACTAAAGATCCAGAAACACCACAGACTACAAACTAAAGATCCAGAAACACCACAGACTACAAACTAGAGATCCAGAAACACCACAGACTACAAACTAGAGATCCAGAAACACCACAGACTACAAACTAAAGATCCAGAAACACAACAGACTACAAACTAGAGATCCAGAAACACCAGAGACACCACAGACTATAAACTACAGATCCAGAGACACCACAGACTACAAACTAGAGATCCAGAAACACCACAGACTAAACTAGAGATCCAGAAACACCACAGACTAAACTAGAGATCCAGAAACACCAAACACACCACATACTACAAACTAGAGTTCAAGAAACACCAGAGACAACACAGACTACAAACTAGAGATCCATAAACACCACAGACTACAAACTAGAGATCCAGAAACACCACTGACTACAAACTAGAGATCCACAGACACCAAATACACCACAGACTACAAACTAGAGATCCAGAAACACCACAGACTAAACTAGAGATCCAGAAACACCACAGACTAAACTAGAGATCCAGAAACACCAAACACACCACATACTACAAACTAGAGTTCAAGAAACACCAGAGACAACACAGACTACAAACTAGAGATCCATAAACACAACAGACTACAAACTAGAGATCCAGAAACACCACTGACTACAAACTAGAGATCCACAGACACCAAATACACCACAGACTACAAACTAGAGATCCAGAAACACCACAGACTAAACTAGAGATCCAGAAACACCACTGACTACAAACTAAAGATCCAGAAACACCACAGACTAAACTAGAGATCCAGAAACACCACAGAATACAAACTAAAGATCCAGAAACACCACAGACTGCAAACTAAAGATCCAGAAACACCACAGACTACAAACTAAAGATCCAGAAACACCACAGACTACAAACTAGAGATTCAGAAACACCACAGACTACAAACTAGAGATCCAGAAACACCACAGACTACAAACTAAAAGATCCAGAAACACCACAGACTACAAACTAGAGATCCAGAAACACCACAGACTACAAACTAGAGATCCAGAAACACCAGAGACACCACAGACTAAACTAGAGATCCAGAAACACCACTGACTACAAACTAAAGATCCAGAAACACCACAGACTAAACTAGAGATCCAGAAACACCACAGACTACAAACTAAAGATCCAGAAACACCACAGACTGCAAACTAAAGATCCAGAAACACCACAGACTACAAACTAGAGATCCAGAAACACCACTGACTACAAACTAAAGATCCAGAAACACCACAGACTAAACTAGAGATCCAGAAACACCACAGACTACAAACTAAAGATCCAGAAACACCAGAGACTACAAACTAGAGATCCAGAAACACCACAGACTACAAACTAGAGATCCAGAAACACCACAGACTACAAACTAGAGATCCAGAAACACCACAGACTACAAACTAGAGATCCAGAAACACCACAGACTACAAACTAGAGATCCAGAAACACCACAGACTACAGACTAGAGATCCAGAAACACCACAGACTACAAACTAGAGATCCAGAAACACCACTGACTACAAACTAGAGGTCCAGAAACACCACAGACTACAAACTAGAGATCCAGAAACACCACTGACTACAAACTAAAGATCCAGAAACACCACCGACTAAACTAGAGATCCAGAAACACCACAGACTACAAACTAAAGATCCAGAAACACCACAGACTGCAAACTAAAGATCCAGAAACACCACAGACTACAAACTAAAGATCCAGAAACACCACAGACTACAAACTAGAGATCCAGAAACACCACAGACTACAAACTAGAGATCTAGAAACACCATAGACTACAAACTAAAGATCCAGAAACACAACAGACTACAAACTAGAGATCCAGAAACACCAGAGACACCACAGACTATAAACTACAGATCCAGAGACACCACAGACTACAAACTAGAGATCCAGAAACACCACAGACTACACTAGAGATCCAGAAACACCACAGACTAAACTAGAGATCCAGAAACACCACAGACTAAACTAGAGATCCAGAAACACCAAACACACCACATACTACAAACTAGAGTTCAAGAAACACCAGAGACAACACAGACTACAAACTAGAGATCCATAAACACCACAGACTACAAACTAGAGATCCAGAAACACCACTGACTACAAACTAGAGATCCACAGACACCAAATACACCACAGACTACAAACTAGAGATCCAGAAACACCACAGACTAAACTAGAGATCCAGAAACACCACAGACTAAACTAGAGATCCAGAAACACCAAACACACCACATACTACAAACTAGAGTTCAAGAAACACCAGAGACAACACAGACTACAAACTAGAGATCCATAAACACAACAGACTACAAACTAGAGATCCAGAAACACCACTGACTACAAACTAGAGATCCACAGACACCAAATACACCACAGACTACAAACTAGAGATCCAGAAACACCACAGACACCACAGACTACAAACTAGAGATCCAGAAACACCAGAGACACCACAGACTACAAACTAGAGATCCAGAAACACTAAATACACCACAGACTACAAACTAGAGATCCAGAAACACCACAGACACCACAGACTACAAACTAGAGATCCAGAAACAAAACATACTACAAGCTAGAGATCCAGAAACACCACAGACACCACAGACCACAAACCACAAACTAGAGATTCAGACACACCACATACTACAAACCAGAGATCCAGAGCCACCAGAGACACCAAAGACTACAAAGTAGAGATCCAGAAACACCACAGACACCACAGACTACAAACTAGAGATCCAGAAACACCACAGACTACAAACTAGAGATCCAGAAACACCACAGACTACAAACTAGAGATCCAGAAACACCACAGACAACAAACTAAAGATCCAGAAACACCACAGACTACAAACTAGAGATCCAGAGACACCAGAGACACCACAGACTACAAACTAGAGATCCAGAAACACCACAGACTAAACTAGAGATCCAGAAACACCACAGACTAAACTAGAGATCCAGAAACACCAAACACACCACATACTACAAACTAGAGTTCAAGAAACACCAGAGACAACACAGACTACAAACTAGATATCCAGAAACACCACTGACTACAAACTAGAGATCCACAGACACCAGAGACACAACAGACTACAAACTAGAGATCCAGAAACACCATAGACACTAGACTACAAACTAGAGATCCAGAAACACCAAATACACCACAGACTACAAACTAGAGATCCAGAAACACCACAGACACCACAGACTACAAACTAGAGATCCAGAAACACCAGAGACACCACAGACTACAAACAAAAGATCCAGAAACACCAAATACACCAAAGACTACAAACTAGAGATCCAGAAACACCAAATACACCACAGACTACAAACTAGACATCCAGAAACACCACAGACTACAAACTAAAGATCCAGAAACACCAGAGACATCACAGACTACAAACTAGAGATCCAGAAACACCACAGACTACAAACTAGAGATCCAGAAACACCACAGACTACAAACTAGAGATCCAGAAACACCACAGACTACAAACTAGAGATCCAGAAACACCACTGACTACAAACTAGAGATCCAGAAACACCACAGACTACAGACTAGAGATCCAGAAACACCACAGACTACAAACTAGAGATCCAGAAACACCACTGACTACAAACTAGAGATCCAGAAACACCACAGACTACAAACTAGAGATCCAGAAACACCACAGACTACAAACTAGAGATCCAGAAACACCACTGACTACAAACCAGAGATCCAGAAACACCAAAGACTACAGACTAGAGATCCAGAAACACCACAGACTACAAACTAAAGATCCAGAAACACCACAGACTGCAAACTAAAGATCCAGAAACACCACAGACTACAAACTAAAGATCCAGAAACACCACAAACTACAAACTAGAGATCCAGAAACACCAAAGACTACAAACTAGAGATCAAGAAACACCACAGACTACAAACTAAAGATCCAGAAACACAACAGACTACAAACTAGAGATCCAGAAACACCAGAGACACCACAGACTATAAACTACAGATCCAGAGACACCACAGACTACAAACTAGAGATCCAGAAACACCACAGACTAAACTAGAGATCCAGAAACACCACAGACTAAACTAGAGATCCAGAAACACCACAGACTAAACTAGAGATCCAGAAACACCAAACACACCACATACTACAAACTAGAGTTCAAGAAACACCAGAGACAACACAGACTACAAACTAGAGATCCATAAACACCACAGACTACAAACTAGAGATCCAGAAACACCACTGACTACAAACTAGAGATCCACAGACACCAAATACACCACAGACTACAAACTAGAGATCCAGAAACACCACAGACTAAACTAGAGATCCAGAAACACCACAGACTAAACTAGAGATCCAGAAACACCACTGACTACAAACTAAAGATCCAGAAACACCACAGACTAAACTAGAGATCCAGAAACACCACAGACTACAAACTAAAGATCCAGAAACACCACAGACTGCAAACTAAAGATCCAGAAACACCACAGACTACAAACTAGAGATCCAGAAACACCACTGACTACAAACTAAAGATCCAGAAACACCACAGACTAAACTAGAGATCCAGAAACACCACAGACTACAAACTAAAGATCCAGAAACACCACAGACTGCAAACTAAAGATCCAAAAACACCACAGACTACAAACTAAAGATCCAGAAACACCAGAGACTACAAACTAGAGATCGAGAAACACCACAGACTACAAACTAGAGATCCAGAAACACCACAGACTACAAACTAGAGATCCAGAAACACCACAGACTACAAACTAGAGATCCAGAAACACCACTGACTACAAACTAGAGATCCAGAAACACCACAGACTACAGACTAGAGATCCAGAAACACCACAGACTACAAACTAGAGATCCAGAAACACCACTGACTACAAACTAGAGATCCAGAAACACCACAGACTACAAACTAGAGATCCAGAAACACCACTGACTACAAACTAAAGATCCAGAAACACCACCGACTAAACTAGAGATCCAGAAACACCACAGACTACAAACTAAAGATCCAGAAACACCACAGACTGCAAACTAAAGACCCAGAAAAACCACAGACTACAAACTAAAGATCCAGAAACACCACAGACTACAAACTAGAGATCCAGAAACACCACAGACTACAAACTAGAGATCCAGAAACACCACAGACTACAAACTAAAGATCCAGAAACACAACAGACTACAAACTAGAGATCCAGAAACACCAGAGACACCACAGACTATAAACTACAGATCCAGAGACACCACAGACTACAAACTAGAGATCCAGAAACACCACAGACTAAACTAGAGATCCAGAAACACCACAGACTAAACTAGAGATCCAGAAACACCACAGACTAAACTAGAGATCCAGAAACACCAAACACACCACATACTACAAACTAGAGTTCAAGAAACACCAGAGACAACACAGACTACAAACTAGAGATCCATAAACACCACAGACTACAAACTAGAGATCCAGAAACACCACTGACTACAAACTAGAGATCCACAGACACCAAATACACCACAGACTACAAACTAGAGATCCAGAAACACCACAGACTAAACTAGAGATCCAGAAACACCACAGACTAAACTAGAGATCCAGAAACACCAAACACACCACATACTACAAACTAGAGTTCAAGAAACACCAGAGACAACACAGACTACAAACTAGAGATCCATAAACACCACAGACTACAAACTAGAGATCCAGAAACACCACTGACTACAAACTACAGATCCACAGACACCAAATACACCACAGACTACAAACTAGAGATCCAGAAACACCACAGACACCACAGACTACAAACTAGAGATCCATAAACACCACAGACTACAAACTAGATATCCAGAAACACCACTGACTACAAACTAGAGATCCACAGACACCAGAGACACAACAGACTACAAACTAGAGATCCAGAAACACCATAGACACTAGACTACAAACTAGAGATCCAGAAACACCAAATACACCACAGACTACAAACTAGAGATCCAGAAACACCACAGACACCACAGACTACAAACTAGAGATCCAGAAACACCAGAGACACCACAGACTACAAACAAAAGATCCAGAAACACCAAATACACCAAAGACTACAAACTAGAGATCCAGAAACACCAAATACACCACAGACTACAAACTAGACATCCAGAAACACCACAGACTACAAACTAAAGATCCAGAAACACCAGAGACATCACAGACTACAAACTGGAGATCCAGAAACACCACAGACTACAAACTAGAGATCCAGAAACACCACAGACTACAAACTAGAGATCCAGAAACACCACAGACTACAAACTAGAGATCCAGAAACACCACAGACTACAAACTAGAGATCCAGAAACACCACTGACTACAAACTAGAGATCCAGAAACACCACAGACTAGAGATCCAGAAACACCACAGACTACAAACTAGAGATCCAGAAACACCACTGACTACAAACTAGAGATCCAGAAACACCACTGACTACAAACTAGAGATCCAGAAACACCACTGACTACAAACTAAAGATCCAGAAACACCACCGACTAAACTAGAGATCCAGAAACACCACAGACTACAAACTAAAGATCCAGAAACACCACAGACTACAAACTAAAGATCCAGAAACACCACAGACTACAAACTAGAGATCCAGAAACACCACAGACTACAAACTAGAGATCCAGAAACACCACAGACTACAAACTAAAGATCCAGAAACACAACAGACTACAAACTAGAGATCCAGAAACACCAGAGACACCACAGACTATAAACTACATATCCAGAGACACCACAGACTACAAACTAGAGATCCAGAAACACCACAGACTAAACTAGAGATCCAGAAACACCACAGACTAAACTAGAGATCCAGAAACACCACAGACTACAAACTAGAGATCCAGAAACACCACTGACTACAAACTAGAGATCCAGAAACACCACTGACTACAAACTAGAGATCCAGAAACACCAAACACACCACATACTACAAACTAGAGTTCAAGAAACACCAGAGACAACACAGACTACAAACTAGAGATCCATAAACACCACAGACTACAAACTAGAGATCCAGAAACACCACTGACTACAAACTAGAGATCCACAGACACCAAATACACCACAGACTACAAACTAGAGATCCAGAAACACCACAGACTAAACTAGAGATCCAGAAACACCACAGACTAAACTAGAGATCCAGAAACACCAAACACACCACATACTACAAACTAGAGTTCAAGAAACACCAGAGACAACACAGACTACAAACTAGAGATCCATAAACACCACAGACTACAAACTAGAGATCCAGAAACACCACTGACTACAAACTAGAGATCCACAGACACCAAATACACCACAGACTACATACTAGAGATCCAGAAACACCACAGACACCACAGACTACAAACTAGAGATCCAGAAACACCAGAGACACCACAGACTACAAACTAGAGATCCAGAAACACTAAATACACCACAGACTACAAACTAGAGATCCAGAAACACCACAGACACCACAGACTACAAACTAGAGATCCAGAAACAAAACATACTACAAGCTAGAGATCCAGAAACACCACAGACACCACAGACCACAAACCACAAACTAGAGATCCAGACACACCACATACTACAAACCAGAGATCCAGAGCCACCAGAGACACCAAAGACTACAAAGTAGAGATCCAGAAACACCACAGACACCACAGACTACAAACTAGAGATCCAGAAACACCACAGACTACAAACTAGAGATCCAGAAACACCACAGACTACAAACTAGAGATCCAGAAACACCACAGACAACAAACTAAAGATCCAGAAACACCACAGACTACAAACTAGAGATCCAGAGACACCAGAGACACCACAGACTACAAACTAGAGATCCAGAAACACCACAGACTAAACTAGAGATCCAGAAACACCACAGACTAAACTAGAGATCCAGAAACACCAAACACACCACATACTACAAACTAGAGTTCAAGAAACACCAGAGACAACACAGACTACAAACTAGAGATCCATAAACACCACAGACTACAAACTAGATATCCAGAAACACCACTGACTACAAACTAGAGATCCACAGACACCAGAGACACAACAACCTACAAACTAGAGATCCAGAAACACCATAGACACTAGACTACAAACTAGAGATCCAGAAACACCAAATACACCACAGACTACAAACTAGAGATCCAGAAACACCACAGACACCACAGACTACAAACTAGAGATCCAGAAACACCAGAGACACCACAGACTACAAACAAAAGATCCAGAAACACCAAATACACCAAAGACTACAAACTAGAGATCCAGAAACACCAAATACACCACAGACTACAAACTAGACATCCAGAAACACCACAGACTACAAACTAAAGATCCAGAAACACCAGAGACATCACAGACTACAAACTAGAGATCCAGAAACACCACAGACTACAAACTAGAGATCCAGAAACACCACAGACTACAAACTAGAGATCCAGAAACACCACAGACTACAAACTAGAGATCCAGAAACACCACAGACTACAAACTAGAGATCCAGAAACACCACTGACTACAAACTAGAGATCCAGAAACACCACAGACTACAGACTAGAGATCCAGAAACACCAGAGACACCACAGACTAAACTAGAGATCCAGAAACACCACTGACTACAAACTAAAGATCCAGAAACACCACAGACTAAACTAGAGATCCAGAAACACCACAGACTACAAACTAAAGATCCAGAAACACCACAGACTGCAAACTAAAGATCCAGAAACACCACAGACTACAAACTATTGATCCAGAAACACCACTGACTACAAACTAAAGATCCAGAAACACCACAGACTAAACTAGAGATCCAGAAACACCACAGACTACAAACTAAAGATCCAGAAACACCACAGAATGCAAACTAAAGATCCAGAAACACCACAGACTACAAACTAAAGATCCAGAAACACCAGAGACTACAAACTAGAGATCCAGAAACACCACAGACTACAAACTAGAGATCCAGAAACACCACAGACTACAAACTAGAGATCCAGAAACACCACAGACTACAAACTAGAGATCCAGAAACACCACAGACTACAGACTAGAGATCCAGAAACACCACAGACTACAAACTAGAGATCCAGAAACACCACTGACTACAAACTAGAGATCCAGAAACACCACAGACTACAGACTAGAGATCCAGAAACACCACAGACTACAAACTAGAGATCCAGAAACACCACTGACTACAAACTAGAGATCCAGAAACACCACAGACTACAAACTAGAGATCCAGAAACAACACTGACTACAAACTAAAGATCCAGAAACACCACCGACTAAACTAGAGATCCAGAAACACCACAGACTACAAACTAAAGATCCAGAAACACCACAGACTGCAAACTAAAGATCCAGAAACACCACAGACTACAAACTAAAGATCCAGAAACACCACAGACTACAAACTAGAGATCCAGAAACACCACAGACTACAAACTAGAGATCCAGAAACACCACAGACTACAAACTAAAAGATCCAGAAACACCACAGACTACAAACTAAAGATCCAGAAACACCAGAGACTACAAACTAGAGATCCAGAAACACCACAGACTACAAACTAGAGATCCAGAAACACCACAGACTACAAACTAGAGATCCAGAAACACCACAGACTACAAACTAGAGATCCAGAAACACCACTGACTACAAACTAGAGATCCAGAAACACCACAGACTACAAACTAGAGATCCAGAAACACCACTGACTACAAACTAGACATCCAGAAACACCACTGACTACAAACTAGAGATCCAGAAACACCACTGACTACAAACTAAAGATCCAGAAACACCACCGACTAAACTAGAGATCCAGAAACACCACAGACTACAAACTAAAGATCCAGAAACACCACAGACTGCAAACTAATGATCCAGAAACACCACAGACTACAAACTAAAGATCCAGAAACACCACAGACTACAAACTAGAGATCCAGAAACACCACAGACTACAAACTAGAGATCCAGAAACACCACAGACACCACAGACTACAAACTAGAGATCCAGAAACACCAGAGACACCACAGACTACAAACAAAAGATCCAGAAACACCAAATACACCAAAGACTACAAACTAGAGATCCAGAAACACCAAATACACCACAGACTACAAACTAGACATCCAGAAACACCACAGACTACAAACTAAAGATCCAGAAACACCAGAGACATCACAGACTACAAACTAGAGATCCAGAAACACCACAGACTACAAACTAGAGATCCAGAAACACCACAGACTACAAACTAGAGATCCAGAAACACCACAGACTACAAACTAGAGATCCAGAAACACCACAGACTACAAACTAGAGATCCAGAAACACCACTGACTACAAACTAGAGATCCAGAAACACCACAGACTACAGACTAGAGATCCAGAAACACCACAGACTACAAACTAGAGATCCAGAAACACCACTGACTACAAACTAGAGATCCAGAAACAACACTGACTACAAACTAGAGATCCAGAAACACCACTGACTACAAACTAAAGATCCAGAAACACCACCGACTAAACTAGAGATCCAGAAACACCACAGACTACAAACTAAAGATCCAGAAACACCACAGACTACAAACTAAAGATCCAGAAACACCACAGACTACAAACTAGAGATCCAGAAAGACCACAGACTACAAACTAAAAGATCCAGAAACACCACAAACTACAAACTAGAGATCCAGAAACACCACAGACTACAAACTAGAGATCCAGAAACACCACTGACTACAAACTAAAGATCCAGAAACACCACAGACTAAACTAGAGATCCAGAAACACCACTGACTACAAACTAAAGATCCAGAAACACCACAGACTAAACTAGAGACCCAGAAACACCACTGACTACAAACTAAAGATCCAGAAACACCACAGACTAAACTAGAGATCCAGAAACACCACTGACTACAAACTAAAGATCCAGAAACACCACAGACTAAACTAGAGATCCAGAAACACCACAGACTACAAACTAAAGATCCAGAAACACCACAGACTGCAAACTAAAGATCCAGAAACACCACAGACTACAAACTAAAGATCCAGAAACACCACAAACTACAAAATAGAGATTCAGAAACACCACAGACTACAAACTAGAGATCCAGAAACACCACAGACTACAAACTAGAGATCCAGAAACACCACAGACTACAAACTAGAGATCCAGAAACACCAGAGACACCACAGACTAAACTAGAGATCCAGAAACACCACTGACTACAAACTAAAGATCCAGAAACACCACAGACTAAACTAGAGATCCAGAAACACCACAGACTACAAACTAAAGATCCAGAAACACCACAGACTGCAAACTAAAGATCCAGAAACACCACAGACTACAAACTATTGATCCAGAAACACCACTGACTACAAACTAAAGATCCAGAAACACCACAGACTAAACTAGAGATCCAGAAACACCACAGACTACAAACTAAAGATCCAGAAACACCACAGAATGCAAACTAAAGATCCAGAAACACCACAGACTACAAACTAAAGATCCAGAAACACCAGAGACTACAAACTAGAGATCCAGAAACACCACAGACTACAAACTAGAGATCCAGAAACACCACAGACTACAAACTAGAGATCCAGAAACACCACAGACTACAAACTAGAGATCCAGAAACACCACTGACTACAAACTAGAGATCCAGAAACACCACAGACTACAGACTAGAGATCCAGAAACACCACAGACTACAAACTAGAGATCCAGAAACACCACTGACTACAAACTAGAGATCCAGAAACACCACAGACTACAAACTAGAGATCCAGAAACACCACAGACTAAACTAGAGATCCAGAAACACCACAGACTAAACTAGAGATCCAGAAACACCACAGACTAAACTAGAGATCCAGAAACACCAAACACACCACATACTACAAACTAGAGTTCAAGAAACACCAGAGACAACACAGACTACAAACTAGAGATCCATAAACACCACAGACTACAAACTAGAGATCCAGAAACACCACTGACTACAAACTAGAGATCCACAGACACCAAATACACCACAGACTACAAACTAGAGATCCAGAAACACCACAGACTAAACTAGAGATCCAGAAACACCACAGACTAAACTAGAGATCCAGAAACACCACTGACTACAAACTAAAGATCCAGAAACACCACAGACTAAACTAGAGATCCAGAAACACCACAGACTACAAACTAAAGATCCAGAAACACCACAGACTGCAAACTAAAGATCCAGAAACACCACAGACTACAAACTAGAGATCCAGAAACACCACTGACTACAAACTAAAGATCCAGAAACACCACAGACTAAACTAGAGATCCAGAAACACCACAGACTACAAACTAAAGATCCAGAAACACCACAGACTGCAAACTAAAGATCCAAAAACACCACAGACTACAAACTAAAGATCCAGAAACACCAGAGACTACAAACTAGAGATCGAGAAACACCACAGACTACAAACTAGAGATCCAGAAACACCACAGACTACAAACTAGAGATCCAGAAACACCACAGACTACAAACTAGAGATCCAGAAACACCACTGACTACAAACTAGAGATCCAGAAACACCACAGACTACAGACTAGAGATCCAGAAACACCACAGACTACAAACTAGAGATCCAGAAACACCACTGACTACAAACTAGAGATCCAGAAACACCACAGACTACAAACTAGAGATCCAGAAACACCACTGACTACAAACTAAAGATCCAGAAACACCACCGACTAAACTAGAGATCCAGAAACACCACAGACTACAAACTAAAGATCCAGAAACACCACAGACTGCAAACTAAAGACCCAGAAACACCACAGACTACAAACTAAAGATCCAGAAACACCACAGACTACAAACTAGAGATCCAGAAACACCACAGACTACAAACTAGAGATCCAGAAACACCACAGACTACAAACTAAAGATCCAGAAACACAACAGACTACAAACTAGAGATCCAGAAACACCAGAGACACCACAGACTATAAACTACAGATCCAGAGACACCACAGACTACAAACTAGAGATCCAGAAACACCACAGACTAAACTAGAGATCCAGAAACACCACAGACTAAACTAGAGATCCAGAAACACCACAGACTAAACTAGAGATCCAGAAACACCAAACACACCACATACTACAAACTAGAGTTCAAGAAACACCAGAGACAACACAGACTACAAACTAGAGATCCATAAACACCACAGACTACAAACTAGAGATCCAGAAACACCACTGACTACAAACTAGAGATCCACAGACACCAAATACACCACAGACTACAAACTAGAGATCCAGAAACACCACAGACTAAACTAGAGATCCAGAAACACCACAGACTAAACTAGAGATCCAGAAACACCAAACACACCACATACTACAAACTAGAGTTCAAGAAACACCAGATACAACACAGACTACAAACTAGAGATCCATAAACACCACAGACTACAAACTAGAGATCCAGAAACACCACTGACTACAAACTACAGATCCACAGACACCAAATACACCACAGACTACAAACTAGAGATCCAGAAACACCACAGACACCACAGACTACAAACTAGAGATCCATAAACACCACAGACTACAAACTAGATATCCAGAAACACCACTGACTACAAACTAGAGATCCACAGACACCAGAGACACAACAGACTACAAACTAGAGATCCAGAAACACCATAGACACTAGACTACAAACTAGATATCCAGAAACACCAAATACACCACAGACTACAAACTAGAGATCCAGAAACACCACAGACACCACAGACTACAAACTAGAGATCCAGAAACACCAGAGACACCACAGACTACAAACAAAAGATCCAGAAACACCAAATACACCAAAGACTACAAACTAGAGATCCAGAAACACCAAATACACCACAGACTACAAACTAGACATCCAGAAACACCACAGACTACAAACTAAAGATCCAGAAACACCAGAGACATCACAGACTACAAACTAGAGATCCAGAAACACCACAGACTACAAACTAGAGATCCAGAAACACCACAGACTACAAACTAGAGATCCAGAAACACCACAGACTACAAACTAGAGATCCAGAAACACCACAGACTACAAACTAGAGATCCAGAAACACCACTGACTACAAACTAGAGATCCAGAAACACCACAGACTAGAGATCCAGAAACACCACAGACTACAAACTAGAGATCCAGAAACACCACTGACTACAAACTAGAGATCCAGAAACACCACTGACTACAAACTAGAGATCCAGAAACACCACTGACTACAAACTAAAGATCCAGAAACACCACCGACTAAACTAGAGATCCAGAAACACCACAGACTACAAACTAAAGATCCAGAAACACCACAGACTACAAACTAAAGATCCAGAAACACCACAGACTACAAACTAGAGATCCAGAAACACCACAGACTACAAACTAGAGATCCAGAAACACCACAGACTACAAACTAAAGATCCAGAAACACAACAGACTACAAACTAGAGATCCAGAAACACCAGAGACACCACAGACTATAAACTACATATCCAGAGACACCACAGACTACAAACTAGAGATCCAGAAACACCACAGACTAAACTAGAGATCCAGAAACACCACAGACTAAACTAGAGATCCAGAAACACCACAGACTACAAACTAGAGATCCAGAAACACCACTGACTACAAACTAGAGATCCAAAACACCACTGACTACAAACTAGAGATCCAGAAACACCAAACACACCACATACTACAAACTAGAGTTCAAGAAACACCAGAGACAACACAGACTACAAACTAGAGATCCATAAACACCACAGACTACAAACTAGAGATCCAGAAACACCACTGACTACAAACTAGAGATCCACAGACACCAAATACACCACAGACTACAAACTAGAGATCCAGAAACACCACAGACTAAACTAGAGATCCAGAAACACCACAGACTAAACTAGAGATCCAGAAACACCAAACACACCACATACTACAAACTAGAGTTCAAGAAACACCAGAGACAACACAGACTACAAACTAGAGATCCATAAACACCACAGACTACAAACTAGAGATCCAGAAACACCACTGACTACAAACTAGAGATCCACAGGCACCAAATACACCACAGACTACAAACTAGAGATCCAGAAACACCACAGACACCACAGACTACAAACTAGAGATCCAGAAACACCAGAGACACCACAGACTACAAACTAGAGATCCAGAAACACTAAATACACCACAGACTACAAACTAGAGATCCAGAAACACCACAGACACCACAGACTACAAACTAGAGATCCAGAAACAAAACATACTACAAGCTAGAGATCCAGAAACACCACAGACACCACAGACCACAAACCACAAACTAGAGATCCAGACACACCAAATACACCACAGACTACAAACTAGACATCCAGAAACACCACAGACTACAAACTAAAGATCCAGAAACACCAGAGACATCACAGACTACAAACTAGAGATCCAGAAACACCACAGACTACAAACTAGAGATCCAGAAACACCACTGACTACAAACTAGAGATCCAGAAACACCACTGACTACAAACTAGAGATCCAGAAACACCACTGACTACAAACTAAAGATCCAGAAACACCACCGACTAAACTAGAGATCCAGAAACACCACAGACTACAAACTAAAGATCCAGAAACACCACAGACTACAAACTAAAGATCCAGAAACACCACAGACTACAAACTAGAGATCCAGAAACACCACAGACTACAAACTAGAGATCCAGAAACACCACAGACTACAAACTAAAGATCCAGAAACACAACAGACTACAAACTAGAGATCCAGAAACACCAGAGACACCACAGACTATAAACTACATATCCAGAGACACCACAGACTACAAACTAGAGATCCAGAAACACCACAGACTAAACTAGAGATCCAGAAACACCACAGACTAAACTAGAGATCCAGAAACACCACAGACTACAAACTAGAGATCCAGAAACACCACTGACTACAAACTAGAGATCCAGAAACACCACTGACTACAAACTAGAGATCCAGAAACACCAAACACACCACATACTACAAACTAGAGTTCAAGAAACACCAGAGACAACACAGACTACAAACTAGAGATCCATAAACACCACAGACTACAAACTAGAGATCCAGAAACACCACTGACTACAAACTAGAGATCCACAGACACCAAATACACCACAGACTACAAACTAGAGATCCAGAAA
Source organism: Coregonus lavaretus (assembly GCF_964263955.1). Classification (NCBI taxonomy): domain Eukaryota; kingdom Metazoa; phylum Chordata; class Actinopteri; order Salmoniformes; family Salmonidae; genus Coregonus; species Coregonus lavaretus. The sequence goes on along the minus strand of NW_028163054.1, from coordinate 84,838 downwards.
CACCACAGACTAAACTAGAGATCCAGAAACACCACAGACTAAACTAGAGATCCAGAAACACCAAACACACCACATACTACAAACTAGAGTTCAAGAAACACCAGAGACAACACAGACTACAAACTAGAGATCCATAAACACCACAGACTACAAACTAGAGATCCAGAAACACCACTGACTACAAACTAGAGATCCACAGACACCAAATACACCACAGACTACAAACTAGAGATCCAGAAACACCACAGACACCACAGACTACAAACTAGAGATCCAGAAACACCAGAGACACCACAGACTACAAACTAGAGATCCAGAAACACTAAATACACCACAGACTACAAACTAGAGATCCAGAAACACCACAGACACCACAGACTACAAACTAGAGATCCAGAAACAAAACATACTACAAGCTAGAGATCCAGAAACACCACAGACACCACAGACCACAAACCACAAACTAGAGATCCAGACACACCACATACTACAAACCAGAGATCCAGAGCCACCAGAGACACCAAAGACTACAAAGTAGAGATCCAGAAACACCACAGACACCACAGACTACAAACTAGAGATCCAGAAACACCACAGACTACAAACTAGAGATCCAGAAACACCACAGACTACAAACTAGAGATCCAGAAACACCACAGACAACAAACTAAAGATCCAGAAACACCACAGACTACAAACTAGAGATCCAGATACACCAGAGACACCACAGACTACAAACTAGAGATCCAGAAACACCACAGACTAAACTAGAGATCCAGAAACACCACAGACTAAACTAGAGATCCAGAAACACCAAACACACCACATACTACAAACTAGAGTTCAAGAAACACCAGAGACAACACAGACTACAAACTAGAGATCCATAAACACCACAGACTACAAACTAGATATCCAGAAACACCACTGACTACAAACTAGAGATCCACAGACACCAGAGACACAACAACCTACAAACTAGAGATCCAGAAACACCATAGACACTAGACTACAAACTAGAGATCCAGAAACACCAAATACACCACAGACTACAAACTAGAGATCCAGAAACACCACAGACACCACAGACTACAAACTAGAGATCCAGAAACACCAGAGACACCACAGACTACAAACAAAAGATCCAGAAACACCAAATACACCAAAGACTACAAACTAGAGATCCAGAAACACCAAATACACCACAGACTACAAACTAGACATCCAGAAACACCACAGACTACAAACTAAAGATCCAGAAACACCAGAGACATCACAGACTACAAACTAGAGATCCAGAAACACCACAGACTACAAACTAGAGATCCAGAAACACCACAGACTACAAACTAGAGATCCAGAAACACCACAGACTACAAACTAGAGATCCAGAAACACCACAGACTACAAACTAGAGATCCAGAAACACCACTGACTACAAACTAGAGATCCAGAAACACCACAGACTACAGACTAGAGATCCAGAAACACCACAGACTACAAACTAGAGATCCAGAAACACCACTGACTACAAACTAGAGATCCAGAAACAACACTGACTACAAACTAGAGATCCAGAAACACCACTGACTACAAACTAAAGATCCAGAAACACCACCGACTAAACTAGAGATCCAGAAACACCACAGACTACAAACTAAAGATCCAGAAACACCACAGACTACAAACTAAAGATCCAGAAACACCACAGACTACAAACTAGAGATCCAGAAAGACCACAGACTACAAACTAAAAGATCCAGAAACACCACAAACTACAAACTAGAGATCCAGAAACACCACAGACTACAAACTAGAGATCCAGAAACACCACTGACTACAAACTAAAGATCCAGAAACACCACAGACTAAACTAGAGATCCAGAAACACCACTGACTACAAACTAAAGATCCAGAAACACCACAGACTAAACTAGAGACCCAGAAACACCACTGACTACAAACTAAAGATCCAGAAACACCACAGACTAAACTAGAGATCCAGAAACACCACTGACTACAAACTAAAGATCCAGAAACACCACAGACTAAACTAGAGATCCAGAAACACCACAGACTACAAACTAAAGATCCAGAAACACCACAGACTGCAAACTAAAGATCCAGAAACACCACAGACTACAAACTAAAGATCCAGAAACACCACAAACTACAAAATAGAGATTCAGAAACACCACAGACTACAAACTAGAGATCCAGAAACACCACAGACTACAAACTAGAGATCCAGAAACACCACAGACTACAAACTAGAGATCCAGAAACACCAGAGACACCACAGACTAAACTAGAGATCCAGAAACACCACTGACTACAAACTAAAGATCCAGAAACACCACAGACTAAACTAGAGATCCAGAAACACCACAGACTACAAACTAAAGATCCAGAAACACCACAGACTGCAAACTAAAGATCCAGAAACACCACAGACTACAAACTATTGATCCAGAAACACCACTGACTACAAACTAAAGATCCAGAAACACCACAGACTAAACTAGAGATCCAGAAACACCACAGACTACAAACTAAAGATCCAGAAACACCACAGAATGCAAACTAAAGATCCAGAAACACCACAGACTACAAACTAAAGATCCAGAAACACCAGAGACTACAAACTAGAGATCCAGAAACACCACAGACTACAAACTAGAGATCCAGAAACACCACAGACTACAAACTAGAGATCCAGAAACACCACAGACTACAAACTAGAGATCCAGAAACACCACTGACTACAAACTAGAGATCCAGAAACACCACAGACTACAGACTAGAGATCCAGAAACACCACAGACTACAAACTAGAGATCCAGAAACAACACTGACTACAAACTAAAGATCCAGAAACACCACCGACTAAACTAGAGATCCAGAAACACCACAGACTACAAACTAAAGATCCAGAAACACCACAGACTGCAAACTAAAGATCCAGAAACACCACAGACTACAAACTAAAGATCCAGAAACACCACAGACTACAAACTAGAGATCCAGAAACACCACAGACTACAAACTAGAGATCCAGAAACACCACAGACTACAAACTAAAAGATCCAGAAACACCACAGACTACAAACTAAAGATCCAGAAACACCAGAGACTACAAACTAGAGATCCAGAAACACCACAGACTACAAACTAGAGATCCAGAAACACCACAGACTACAAACTAGAGATCCAGAAACACCACAGACTACAAACTAGAGATCCAGAAACACCACTGACTACAAACTAGAGATCCAGAAACACCACAGACTACAAACTAGAGATCCAGAAACACCACTGACTACAAACTAAAGATCCAGAAACACCACAGACTAAACTAGAGATCCAGAAACACCACAGACTACAAACTAAAGATCCAGAAACACCACAGAATGCAAACTAAAGATCCAGAAACACCACAGACTACAAACTAAAGATCCAGAAACACCAGAGACTACAAACTAGAGATCCAGAAACACCACAGACTACAAACTAGAGATCCAGAAACACCACAGACTACAAACTAGAGATCCAGAAACACCACAGACTACAAACTAGAGATCCAGAAACACCACTGACTACAAACTAGAGATCCAGAAACACCACAGACTACAGACTAGAGATCCAGAAACACCACAGACTACAAACTAGAGATCCAGAAACACCACTGACTACAAACTAGAGATCCAGAAACACCACAGACTACAAACTAGAGATCCAGAAACAACACTGACTACAAACTAAAGATCCAGAAACACCACCGACTAAACTAGAGATCCAGAAACACCACAGACTACAAACTAAAGATCCAGAAACACCACAGACTGCAAACTAAAGATCCAGAAACACCACAGACTACAAACTAAAGATCCAGAAACACCACAGACTACAAACTAGAGATCCAGAAACACCACAGACTACAAACTAGAGATCCAGAAACACCACAGACTACAAACTAAAAGATCCAGAAACACCACAGACTACAAACTAAAGATCCAGAAACACCAGAGACTACAAACTAGAGATCCAGAAACACCACAGACTACAAACTAGAGATCCAGAAACACCACAGACTACAAACTAGAGATCCAGAAACACCACAGACTACAAACTAGAGATCCAGAAACACCACTGACTACAAACTAGAGATCCAGAAACACCACAGACTACAAACTAGAGATCCAGAAACACCACAGACTACAAACTAAAGATCCAGAAACACCACAGACTACAAACTAGAGATCCAGAAACACCACAGACTACAAACTAGAGATCCAGAAACACCACAGACACCACAGACTACAAACTAGAGATCCAGAAACACCAGAGACACCACAGACTACAAACAAAAGATCCAGAAACACCAAATACACCAAAGACTACAAACTAGAGATCCAGAAACACCAAATACACCACAGACTACAAACTAGACATCCAGAAACACCACAGACTACAAACTAAAGATCCAGAAACACCAGAGACATCACAGACTACAAACTAGAGATCCAGAAACACCACAGACTACAAACTAGAGATCCAGAAACACCACAGACTACAAACTAGAGATCCAGAAACACCACAGACTACAAACTAGAGATCCAGAAACACCACAGACTACAAACTAGAGATCCAGAAACACCACTGACTACAAACTAGAGATCCAGAAACACCACAGACTACAGACTAGAGATCCAGAAACACCACAGACTACAAACTAGAGATCCAGAAACACCACTGACTACAAACTAGAGATCCAGAAACAACACTGACTACAAACTAGAGATCCAGAAACACCACTGACTACAAACTAAAGATCCAGAAACACCACCGACTAAACTAGAGATCCAGAAACACCACAGACTACAAACTAAAGATCCAGAAACACCACAGACTACAAACTAAAGATCCAGAAACACCACAGACTACAAACTAGAGATCCAGAAAGACCACAGACTACAAACTAAAAGATCCAGAAACACCACAAACTACAAACTAGAGATCCAGAAACACCACAGACTAACAACTAGAGATCCAGAAACACCACTGACTACAAACTAAAGATCCAGAAACACCACAGACTAAACTAGAGATCCAGAAACACCACTGACTACAAACTAAAGATCCAGAAACACCACAGACTAAACTAGAGACCCAGAAACACCACTGACTACAAACTAAAGATCCAGAAACACCACAGACTAAACTAGAGATCCAGAAACACCACTGACTACAAACTAAAGATCCAGAAACACCACAGACTAAACTAGAGATCCAGAAACACCACAGACTACAAACTAAAGATCCAGAAACACCACAGACTGCAAACTAAAGATCCAGAAACACCACAGACTACAAACTAAAGATCCAGAAACACCACAAACTACAAAATAGAGATTCAGAAACACCACAGACTACAAACTAGAGATCCAGAAACACCACAGACTACAAACTAGAGATCCAGAAACACCACAGACTACAAACTAGAGATCCAGAAACACCAGAGACACCACAGACTAAACTAGAGATCCAGAAACACCACTGACTACAAACTAAAGATCCAGAAACACCACAGACTAAACTAGAGATCCAGAAACACCACAGACTACAAACTAAAGATCCAGAAACACCACAGACTGCAAACTAAAGATCCAGAAACACCACAGACTACAAACTATTGATCCAGAAACACCACTGACTACAAACTAAAGATCCAGAAACACCACAGACTAAACTAGAGATCCAGAAACACCACAGACTACAAACTAAAGATCCAGAAACACCACAGAATGCAAACTAAAGATCCAGAAACACCACAGACTACAAACTAAAGATCCAGAAACACCAGAGACTACAAACTAGAGATCCAGAAACACCACAGACTACAAACTAGAGATCCAGAAACACCACAGACTACAAACTAGAGATCCAGAAACACCACAGACTACAAACTAGAGATCCAGAAACACCACTGACTACAAACTAGAGATCCAGAAACACCACAGACTACAGACTAGAGATCCAGAAACACCACAGACTACAAACTAGAGATCCAGAAACACCACTGACTACAAACTAGAGATCCAGAAACACCACAGACTACAAACTAGAGATCCAGAAACAACACTGACTACAAACTAAAGATCCAGAAACACCACCGACTACAAACTAGAGATCCACAGACACCAAATACACCACAGACTACAAACTAGAGATCCAGAAACACCACAGACTAAACTAGAGATCCAGAAACACCACAGACTAAACTAGAGATCCAGAAACACCAAACACACCACATACTACAAACTAGAGTTCAAGAAACACCAGAGACAACACAGACTACAAACTAGAGATCCATAAACACCACAGACTACAAACTAGAGATCCAGAAACACCACTGACTACAAACTAGAGATCCACAGACACCAAATACACCACAGACTACAAACTAGAGATCCAGAAACACCACAGACACCACAGACTACAAACTAGAGATCCAGAAACACCAGAGACACCACAGACTACAAACTAGAGATCCAGAAACACTAAATACACCACAGACTACAAACTAGAGATCCAGAAACACCACAGACACCACAGACTACAAACTAGAGATCCAGAAACAAAACATACTACAAGCTAGAGATCCAGAAACACCACAGACACCACAGACCACAAACCACAAACTAGAGATCCAGACACACCACATACTACAAACCAGAGATCCAGAGCCACCAGAGACACCAAAGACTACAAAGTAGAGATCCAGAAACACCACAGACACCACAGACTACAAACTAGAGATCCAGAAACACCACAGACTACAAACTAGAGATCCAGAAACACCACAGACTACAAACTAGAGATCCAGAAACACCACAGACAACAAACTAAAGATCCAGAAACACCACAGACTACAAACTAGAGATCCAGAGACACCAGAGACACCACAGACTACAAACTAGAGATCCAGAAACACCACAGACTAAACTAGAGATCCAGAAACACCACAGACTAAACTAGAGATCCAGAAACACCAAACACACCACATACTACAAACTAGAGTTCAAGAAACACCAGAGACAACACAGACTACAAACTAGAGATCCATAAACACCACAGACTACAAACTAGATATCCAGAAACACCACTGACTACAAACTAGAGATCCACAGACACCAGAGACACAACAACCTACAAACTAGAGATCCAGAAACACCATAGACACTAGACTACAAACTAGAGATCCAGAAACACCAAATACACCACAGACTACAAACTAGAGATCCAGAAACACCACAGACACCACAGACTACAAACTAGAGATCCAGAAACACCAGAGACACCACAGACTACAAACAAAAGATCCAGAAACACCAAATACACCAAAGACTACAAACTAGAGATCCAGAAACACCAAATACACCACAGACTACAAACTAGACATCCAGAAACACCACAGACTACAAACTAAAGATCCAGAAACACCAGAGACATCACAGACTACAAACTAGAGATCCAGAAACACCACAGACTACAAACTAGAGATCCAGAAACACCACAGACTACAAACTAGAGATCCAGAAACACCACAGACTACAAACTAGAGATCCAGAAACACCACAGACTACAAACTAGAGATCCAGAAACACCACTGACTACAAACTAGAGATCCAGAAACACCACAGACTACAGACTAGAGATCCAGAAACACCACAGACTACAAACTAGAGATCCAGAAACACCACTGACTACAAACTAGAGATCCAGAAACAACACTGACTACAAACTAGAGATCCAGAAACACCACTGACTACAAACTAAAGATCCAGAAACACCACCGACTAAACTAGAGATCCAGAAACACCACAGACTACAAACTAAAGATCCAGAAACACCACAGACTACAAACTAAAGATCCAGAAACACCACAGACTACAAACTAGAGATCCAGAAAGACCACAGACTACAAACTAAAAGATCCAGAAACACCACAAACTACAAACTAGAGATCCAGAAACACCACAGACTACAAACTAGAGATCCAGAAACACCACTGACTACAAACTAAAGATCCAGAAACACCACAGACTAAACTAGAGATCCAGAAACACCACTGACTACAAACTAAAGATCCAGAAACACCACAGACTAAACTAGAGACCCAGAAACACCACTGACTACAAACTAAAGATCCAGAAACACCACAGACTAAACTAGAGATCCAGAAACACCACTGACTACAAACTAAAGATCCAGAAACACCACAGACTAAACTAGAGATCCAGAAACACCACAGACTACAAACTAAAGATCCAGAAACACCACAGACTGCAAACTAAAGATCCAGAAACACCACAGACTACAAACTAAAGATCCAGAAACACCACAAACTACAAAATAGAGATTCAGAAACACCACAGACTACAAACTAGAGATCCAGAAACACCACAGACTACAAACTAGAGATCCAGAAACACCACAGACTACAAACTAGAGATCCAGAAACACCAGAGACACCACAGACTAAACTAGAGATCCAGAAACACCACTGACTACAAACTAAAGATCCAGAAACACCACAGACTAAACTAGAGATCCAGAAACACCACAGACTACAAACTAAAGATCCAGAAACACCACAGACTGCAAACTAAAGATCCAGAAACACCACAGACTACAAACTATTGATCCAGAAACACCACTGACTACAAACTAAAGATCCAGAAACACCACAGACTAAACTAGAGATCCAGAAACACCACAGACTACAAACTAAAGATCCAGAAACACCACAGAATGCAAACTAAAGATCCAGAAACACCACAGACTACAAACTAAAGATCCAGAAACACCAGAGACTACAAACTAGAGATCCAGAAACACCACAGACTACAAACTAGAGATCCAGAAACACCACAGACTACAAACTAGAGATCCAGAAACACCACAGACTACAAACTAGAGATCCAGAAACACCACTGACTACAAACTAGAGATCCAGAAACACCACAGACTACAGACTAGAGATCCAGAAACACCACAGACTACAAACTAGAGATCCAGAAACACCACTGACTACAAACTAGAGATCCAAAAACACCACAGACTACAAACTAGAGATCCAGAAACAACACTGACTACAAACTAAAGATCCAGAAACACCACCGACTAAACTAGAGATCCAGAAACACCACAGACTACAAACTAAAGATCCAGAAACACCACAGACTGCAAACTAAAGATCCAGAAACACCACAGACTACAAACTAAAGATCCAGAAACACCACAGACTACAAACTAGAGATCCAGAAACACCACAGACTACAAACTAGAGATCCAGAAACACCACAGACTACAAACTAAAAGATCCAGAAACACCACAGACTACAAACTAAAGATCCAGAAACACCAGAGACTACAAACTAGAGATCCAGAAACACCACAGACTACAAACTAGAGATCCAGAAACACCACAGACTACAAACTAGAGATCCAGAAACACCACAGACTACAAACTAGAGATCCAGAAACACCACTGACTACAAACTAGACATCCAGAAACACCACTGACTACAAACTAGAGATCCAGAAACACCACTGACTACAAACTAAAGATCCAGAAACACCACCGACTAAACTAGAGATCCAGAAACACCACAGACTACAAACTAAAGATCCAGAAACACCACAGACTGCAAACTAATGATCCAGAAACACCACAGACTACAAACTAAAGATCCAGAAACACCACAGACTACAAACTAGAGATCCAGAAACACCACAGACTACAAACTAGAGATCCAGAAACACCACAGACACCACAGACTACAAACTAGAGATCCAGAAACACCAGAGACACCACAGACTACAAACAAAAGATCCAGAAACACCAAATACACCAAAGACTACAAACTAGAGATCCAGAAACACCAAATACACCACAGACTACAAACTAGACATCCAGAAACACCACAGACTACAAACTAAAGATCCAGAAACACCAGAGACATCACAGACTACAAACTAGAGATCCAGAAACACCACAGACTACAAACTAGAGATCCAGAAACACCACAGACTACAAACTAGAGATCCAGAAACACCACAGACTACAAACTAGAGATCCAGAAACACCACAGACTACAAACTAGAGATCCAGAAACACCACTGACTACAAACTAGAGATCCAGAAACACCACAGACTACAGACTAGAGATCCAGAAACACCACAGACTACAAACTAGAGATCCAGAAACACCACTGACTACAAACTAGAGATCCAGAAACAACACTGACTACAAACTAGAGATCCAGAAACACCACTGACTACAAACTAAAGATCCAGAAACACCACCGACTAAACTAGAGATCCAGAAACACCACAGACTACAAACTAAAGATCCAGAAACACCACAGACTACAAACTAAAGATCCAGAAACACCACAGACTACAAACTAGAGATCCAGAAAGACCACAGACTACAAACTAAAAGATCCAGAAACACCACAAACTACAAACTAGAGATCCAGAAACACCACAGACTACAAACTAGAGATCCAGAAACACCACTGACTACAAACTAAAGATCCAGAAACACCACAGACTAAACTAGAGATCCAGAAACACCACTGACTACAAACTAAAGATCCAGAAACACCACAGACTAAACTAGAGACCCAGAAACACCACTGACTACAAACTAAAGATCCAGAAACACCACAGACTAAACTAGAGATCCAGAAACACCACTGACTACAAACTAAAGATCCAGAAACACCACAGACTAAACTAGAGATCCAGAAACACCACAGACTACAAACTAAAGATCCAGAAACACCACAGACTGCAAACTAAAGATCCAGAAACACCACAGACTACAAACTAAAGATCCAGAAACACCACAAACTACAAAATAGAGATTCAGAAACACCACAGACTACAAACTAGAGATCCAGAAACACCACAGACTACAAACTAGAGATCCAGAAACACCACAGACTACAAACTAGAGATCCAGAAACACCAGAGACACCACAGACTAAACTAGAGATCCAGAAACACCACTGACTACAAACTAAAGATCCAGAAACACCACAGACTAAACTAGAGATCCAGAAACACCACAGACTACAAACTAAAGATCCAGAAACACCACAGACTGCAAACTAAAGATCCAGAAACACCACAGACTACAAACTATTGATCCAGAAACACCACTGACTACAAACTAAAGATCCAGAAACACCACAGACTAAACTAGAGATCCAGAAACACCACAGACTACAAACTAAAGATCCAGAAACACCACAGAATGCAAACTAAAGATCCAGAAACACCACAGACTACAAACTAAAGATCCAGAAACACCAGAGACTACAAACTAGAGATCCAGAAACACCACAGAATGCAAACTAAAGATCCAGAAACACCACAGACTACAAACTAAAGATCCAGAAACACCACCGACTAAACTAGAGATCCAGAAACACCACAGACTACAAACTAAAGATCCAGAAACACCACAGACTACAAACTAAAGATCCAGAAACACCACAGACTACAAACTAGAGATCCAGAAAGACCACAGACTACAAACTAAAAGATCCAGAAACACCACAAACTACAAACTAGAGATCCAGAAACACCACAGACTACAAACTAGAGATCCAGAAACACCACTGACTACAAACTAAAGATCCAGAAACACCACAGACTAAACTAGAGATCCAGAAACACCACTGACTACAAACTAAAGATCCAGAAACACCACAGACTAAACTAGAGACCCAGAAACACCACTGACTACAAACTAAAGATCCAGAAACACCACAGACTAAACTAGAGATCCAGAAACACCACTGACTACAAACTAAAGATCCAGAAACACCACAGACTAAACTAGAGATCCAGAAACACCACAGACTACAAACTAAAGATCCAGAAACACCACAGACTGCAAACTAAAGATCCAGAAACACCACAGACTACAAACTAAAGATCCAGAAACACCACAAACTACAAAATAGAGATTCAGAAACACCACAGACTACAAACTAGAGATCCAGAAACACCACAGACTACAAACTAGAGATCCAGAAACACCACAGACTACAAACTAGAGATCCAGAAACACCAGAGACACCACAGACTAAACTAGAGATCCAGAAACACCACTGACTACAAACTAAAGATCCAGAAACACCACAGACTAAACTAGAGATCCAGAAACACCACAGACTACAAACTAAAGATCCAGAAACACCACTGACTGCAAACTAAAGATCCAGAAACACCACAGACTACAAACTATTGATCCAGAAACACCACTGACTACAAACTAAAGATCCAGAAACACCACAGACTAAACTAGAGATCCAGAAACACCACAGACTACAAACTAAAGATCCAGAAACACCACAGAATGCAAACTAAAGATCCAGAAACACCACAGACTACAAACTAAAGATCCAGAAACACCAGAGACTACAAACTAGAGATCCAGAAACACCACAGACTACAAACTAGAGATCCAGAAACACCACAGACTACAAACTAGAGATCCAGAAACACCACAGACTACAAACTAGAGATCCAGAAACACCACTGACTACAAACTAGAGATCCAGAAACACCACAGACTACAGACTAGAGATCCAGAAACACCACAGACTACAAACTAGAGATCCAGAAACACCACTGACTACAAACTAGAGATCCAGAAACACCACAGACTACAAACTAGAGATCCAGAAACAACACTGACTACAAACTAAAGATCCAGAAACACCACCGACTAAACTAGAGATCCAGAAACACCACAGACTACAAACTAAAGATCCAGAAACACCACAGACTGCAAACTAAAGATCCAGAAACACCACAGACTACAAACTAAAGATCCAGAAACACCACAGACTACAAACTAGAGATCCAGAAACACCACAGACTACAAACTAGAGATCCAGAAACACCACAGACTACAAACTAAAAGATCCAGAAACACCACAGACTACAAACTAAAGATCCAGAAACACCAGAGACTACAAACTAGAGATCCAGAAACACCACAGACTACAAACTAGAGATCCAGAAACACCACAGACTACAAACTAGAGATCCAGAAACACCACAGACTACAAACTAGAGATCCAGAAACACCACTGACTACAAACTAGAGATCCAGAAACACCACAGACTACAAACTAGAGATCCAGAAACACCACTGACTACAAACTAGACATCCAGAAACACCACTGACTACAAACTAGAGATCCAGAAACACCACTGACTACAAACTAAAGATCCAGAAACACCACCGACTAAACTAGAGATCCAGAAACACCACAGACTACAAACTAAAGATCCAGAAACACCACAGACTGCAAACTAATGATCCAGAAACACCACAGACTACAAACTAAAGATCCAGAAACACCACAGACTACAAACTAGAGATCCAGAAACACCACAGACTACAAACTAGAGATCCAGAAACACCACAGACTACAAACTAAAAGATCCAGAAACACCACAGACTACAAACTAAAGATCCAGAAACACCACAGACTACAAACTAGAGATCCAGAAACACCACAGACTACAAACTAAAAGATCCAGAAACACCACAAACTACAAACTAGAGATCCAGAAACACCAAAGACTACAAACTAGAGATCCAGAAACACCACTGACTACAAACTAAAGATCCAGAAACACCACAGAATAAACTAGAGATCCAGAAACACCACAGACTACAAACTAGAGATTCAGAAACACCACAGACTACAAACTAGAGATCCAGAAACACCACAGACTACAAACTAAAAGATCCAGAAACACCACAGACTACAAACTAGAGATCCAGAAACACCACAGACTACAAACTAGAGATCCAGAAACACCAGAGACACCACAGACTAAACTAGAGATCCAGAAACACCACTGACTACAAACTAAAGATCCAGAAACACCACAGACTAAACTAGAGATCCAGAAACACCACAGACTACAAACTAAAGATCCAGAAACACCACAGACTGCAAACTAAAGATCCAGAAACACCACAGACTACAATCTAGAGATCCAAAAACACCACAGACTACAACTAGATATCCAGAAACACCAGAGACACCACAGACAACAAACTACAGATCCAGAGACACTAAAGACTACAAACTAGAGATCCAGAAACACCACAGACTAAACTAGAGATCCAGAAACACCACATACTAAACTAGAGATCCAGAAACACCACAGACTAAACTAGAGATCCAGAAACACCAAACACACCACATACTGCAAACTACAGTTCAAGAAACACCAGAGACAACACAGACTACAAACTAGAGATCCATAAACACCACAGACTACAAACTAGAGATCCAGAAACACCACTGACTACAAACTAGAGATCCACAGACACCAAATACACCACAGACTACAAACTAGAGATCCAGAAACACCACAGACACCACAGACTACAAACTAGAGATCCAGAAACACCAGACACCACAGACTACAAACAAGAGATCCAGAAACACTAAATACACCACAGACTACAAACTAGAGATCCATAAACACCAAATACACCACAGACTACAAACTAGAGATCCATAAACACCAAAGACACCACAGACTACAACCTAGAGATCCAGAAACAAAACATACTACAAGCTAGAGATCCAGAAACACCACAGACCACAAACCACAAACAAGAGATCCAGACACACCACATACTACAAACCAGAGATCCAGAGCCACCAGAGACACCACATACTACAAACTAGAGATCCAGAAACACCACAGACACCACAGACTACAAACTAGAGATCCATTAACACCACAGACTACAAACTAGAGATCCAGAAACACCAGAGACACCACAGACTACAAACTAGAGATCCAGAAACACCACAGACTACAAACTAGAGATCCAGAAACAAAACATACTACAAGCTAGAGATCCAGAAACACCACAGACACCACAGACCACAAACCACAAACTAGAGATCCAGACACACCACATACTACAAACCAGAGATCCAGAGCCACCAGAGACACCAAAGACTACAAAGTAGAGATCCAGAAACACCACAGACACCACAGACTACAAACTAGAGATCCAGAAACACCACAGACTACAAACTAGAGATCCAGAAACACCACAGACTACAAACTAGAGATCCAGAAACACCACAGACAACAAACTAAAGATCCAGAAACACCACAGACTACAAACTAGAGATCCAGAGACACCAGAGACACCACAGACTACAAACTAGAGATCCAGAAACACCACAGACTAAACTAGAGATCCAGAAACACCACAGACTAAACTAGAGATCCAGAAACACCAAACACACCACATACTACAAACTAGAGTTCAAGAAACACCAGAGACAACACAGACTACAAACTAGAGATCCATAAACACCACAGACTACAAACTAGATATCCAGAAACACCACTGACTACAAACTAGAGATCCACAGACACCAGAGACACAACAACCTACAAACTAGAGATCCAGAAACACCATAGACACTAGACTACAAACTAGAGATCCAGAAACACCAAATACACCACAGACTACAAACTAGAGATCCAGAAACACCACAGACACCACAGACTACAAACTAGAGATCCAGAAACACCAGAGACACCACAGACTACAAACAAAAGATCCAGAAACACCAAATACACCAAAGACTACAAACTAGAGATCCAGAAACACCAAATACACCACAGACTACAAACTAGACATCCAGAAACACCACAGACTACAAACTAAAGATCCAGAAACACCAGAGACATCACAGACTACAAACTAGAGATCCAGAAACACCACAGACTACAAACTAGAGATCCAGAAACACCACAGACTACAAACTAGAGATCCAGAAACACCACAGACTACAAACTAGAGATCCAGAAACACCACAGACTACAAACTAGAGATCCAGAAACACCACTGACTACAAACTAGAGATCCAGAAACACCACAGACTACAGACTAGAGATCCAGAAACACCACAGACTACAAACTAGAGATCCAGAAACACCACTGACTACAAACTAGAGATCCAGAAACACCACTGACTACAAACTAGAGATCCAGAAACACCACTGACTACAAACTAGAGATCCAGAAACACCACTGACTACAAACTAAAGATCCAGAAACACCACCGACTAAACTAGAGATCCAGAAACACCACAGACTACAAACTAAAGATCCAGAAACACCACAGACTGCAAACTAAAGATCCAGAAACACCACAGACTACAAACTAAAGATCCAGAAACACCACAGACTACAAACTAGAGATCCAGAAACACCACAGACTACAAACTAGAGATCCAGAAACACCACAGACTACAAACTAAAATATCCAGAAACACCACAGACTACAAACTAAAGATCCAGAAACACCACAGACTACAAACTAGAGATCCAGAAACACCACAGACTACAAACTAAAATATCCAGAAACACCACAAACTACAAACTAGAGATCCAGAAACACCACAGACTACAAACTAGAGATCCAGAAACACCACTGACTACAAACTAAAGATCCAGAAACACCACAGACTAAACTAGAGATCCAGAAACACCACAGACTACAAACTAAAGATCCAGAAACACCACAGACTAAACTAGAGACCCAGAAACACCACTGACTACAAACTAAAGATCCAGAAACACCACAGACTAAACTAGAGATCCAGAAACACCACTGACTACAAACTAAAGATCCAGAAACACCACAGACTAAACTAGAGATCCAGAAACACCACAGACTACAAACTAAAGATCCAGAAACACCACAGACTGCAAACTAAGGATCCAGAAACACCACAGACTACAAACTAAAGATCCAGAAACACCACAAACTACAAAATAGAGATTCAGAAACACCACAGACTACAAACTAGAGATCCAGAAACACCACAGACTACAAACTAGAGATCCAGAAACACCACAGACTACAAACTAGAGATCCAGAAACACCAGAGACACCACAGACTAAACTAGAGATCCAGAAACACCACTGACTACAAACTAAAGATCCAGAAACACCACAGACTAAACTAGAGATCCAGAAACACCACAGACTACAAACTAAAGATCCAGAAACAGCACAGACTGCAAACTAAAGATCCAGAAACACCACAGACTACAAACTATTGATCCAGAAACACCACTGACTACAAACTAAAGATCCAGAAACACCACAGACTAAACTAGAGATCCAGAAACACCACAGACTACAAACTAAAGATCCAGAAACACCACAGAATGCAAACTAAAGATCCAGAAACACCACAGACTACAAACTAAAGATCCAGAAACACCAGAGACTACAAACTAGAGATCCAGAAACACCACAGACTACAAACTAGAGATCCAGAAACACCACAGACTACAAACTAGAGATCCAGAAACACCACAGACTACAAACTAGAGATCCAGAAACACTACTGACTACAAACTAGAGATCCAGAAACACCACAGACTACAGACTAGAGATCCAGAAACACCACAGACTACAAACTAGAGATCCAGAAACACCACTGACTACAAACTAGAGATCCAGAAACACCACAGACTACAAACTAGAGATCCAGAAACACCACTGACTACAAACTAAAGATCCAGAAACACCACCGACTAAACTAGAGATCCAGAAACACCACAGACTACAAACTAAAGATCCAGAAACACCACAGACTGCAAACTAAAGATCCAGAAACACCACAGACTACAAACTAAAGATCCAGAAACACCACAGACTACAAACTAGAGATCCAGAAACACCACAGACTACAAACTAGAGATCCAGAAACACCACAGACTACAAACTAAAAGATCCAGAAACACCACAGACTACAAACTAAAGATCCAGAAACACCACAGAATGCAAACTAAAGATCCAGAAACACCACAGACTACAAACTAAAGATCCAGAAACACCAGAGACTACAAACTAGAGATCCAGAAACACCACAGACTACAAACTAGAGATCCACAGACACCAGAGACACAACAACCTACAAACTAGAGATCCATAAACACCACAGACTACAAACTAGATATCCAGAAACACCACTGACTACAAACTAGAGATCCACAGACACCAGAGACACAACAACCTACAAACTAGAGATCCAGAAACACCATAGACACTAGACTACAAACTAGAGATCCAGAAACACCAAATACACCACAGACTACAAACTAGAGATCCAGAAACACCACAGACACCACAGACTACAAACTAGAGATCCAGAAACACCAGAGACACCACAGACTACAAACAAAAGATCCAGAAACACCAAATACACCAAAGACTACAAACTAGAGATCCAGAAACACCAAATACACCACAGACTACAAACTAGACATCCAGAAACACCACAGACTACAAACTAAAGATCCAGAAACACCAGAGACATCACAGACTACAAACTAGAGATCCAGAAACACCACAGACTACAAACTAGAGATCCAGAAACACCACAGACTACAAACTAGAGATCCAGAAACACCACAGACTACAAACTAGAGATCCAGAAACACCACAGACTACAAACTAGAGATCCAGAAACACCACTGACTACAAACTAGAGATCCAGAAACACCACAGACTACAGACTAGAGATCCAGAAACACCACAGACTACAAACTAGAGATCCAGAAACACCACTGACTACAAACTAGAGATCCAGAAACACCACTGACTACAAACTAGAGATCCAGAAACACCACTGACTACAAACTAGAGATCCAGAAACACCACTGACTACAAACTAAAGATCCAGAAACACCACCGACTAAACTAGAGATCCAGAAACACCACAGACTACAAACTAAAGATCCAGAAACACCACAGACTGCAAACTAAAGATCCAGAAACACCACAGACTACAAACTAAAGATCCAGAAACACCACAGACTACAAACTAGAGATCCAGAAACACCACAGACTACAAACTAGAGATCCAGAAACACCACAGACTACAAACTAAAATATCCAGAAACACCACAGACTACAAACTAAAGATCCAGAAACACCACAGACTACAAACTAGAGATCCAGAAACACCACAGACTACAAACTAAAATATCCAGAAACACCACAAACTACAAACTAGAGATCCAGAAACACCACAGACTACAAACTAGAGATCCAGAAACACCACTGACTACAAACTAAAGATCCAGAAACACCACAGACTAAACTAGAGATCCAGAAACACCACAGACTACAAACTAAAGATCCAGAAACACCACAGACTAAACTAGAGACCCAGAAACACCACTGACTACAAACTAAAGATCCAGAAACACCACAGACTAAACTAGAGATCCAGAAACACCACTGACTACAAACTAAAGATCCAGAAACACCACAGACTAAACTAGAGATCCAGAAACACCACAGACTACAAACTAAAGATCCAGAAACACCACAGACTGCAAACTAAGGATCCAGAAACACCACAGACTACAAACTAAAGATCCAGAAACACCACAAACTACAAAATAGAGATTCAGAAACACCACAGACTACAAACTAGAGATCCAGAAACACCACAGACTACAAACTAGAGATCCAGAAACACCACAGACTACAAACTAGAGATCCAGAAACACCAGAGACACCACAGACTAAACTAGAGATCCAGAAACACCACTGACTACAAACTAAAGATCCAGAAACACCACAGACTAAACTAGAGATCCAGAAACACCACAGACTACAAACTAAAGATCCAGAAACAGCACAGACTGCAAACTAAAGATCCAGAAACACCACAGACTACAAACTATTGATCCAGAAACACCACTGACTACAAACTAAAGATCCAGAAACACCACAGACTAAACTAGAGATCCAGAAACACCACAGACTACAAACTAAAGATCCAGAAACACCACAGAATGCAAACTAAAGATCCAGAAACACCACAGACTACAAACTAAAGATCCAGAAACACCAGAGACTACAAACTAGAGATCCAGAAACACCACAGACTACAAACTAGAGATCCAGAAACACCACAGACTACAAACTAGAGATCCAGAAACACCACAGACTACAAACTAGAGATCCAGAAACACTACTGACTACAAACTAGAGATCCAGAAACACCACAGACTACAGACTAGAGATCCAGAAACACCACAGACTACAAACTAGAGATCCAGAAACACCACTGACTACAAACTAGAGATCCAGAAACACCACAGACTACAAACTAGAGATCCAGAAACACCACTGACTACAAACTAAAGATCCAGAAACACCACCGACTAAACTAGAGATCCAGAAACACCACAGACTACAAACTAAAGATCCAGAAACACCACAGACTGCAAACTAAAGATCCAGAAACACCACAGACTACAAACTAAAGATCCAGAAACACCACAGACTACAAACTAGAGATCCAGAAACACCACAGACTACAAACTAGAGATCCAGAAACACCACAGACTACAAACTAAAAGATCCAGAAACACCACAGACTACAAACTAAAGATCCAGAAACACCACAGAATGCAAACTAAAGATCCAGAAACACCACAGACTACAAACTAAAGATCCAGAAACACCAGAGACTACAAACTAGAGATCCAGAAACACCACAGACTACAAACTAGAGATCCAGAAACACCACAGACTACAAACTAGAGATCCAGAAACACCACAGACTACAAACTAAAGATCCAGAAACACCACAGAATGCAAACTAAAGATCCAGAAACACCACAGACTACAAACTAAAGATCCAGAAACACCAGAGACTACAAACTAGAGATCCAGAAACACCACAGACTACAAAATAGAGATTCAGAAACACCACAGACTACAAACTAGAGATCCAGAAACACCACAGACTACAAACTAGAGATCCAGAAACACCACAGACTACAAACTAGAGATCCAGAAACACCAGAGACACCACAGACTAAACTAGAGATCCAGAAACACCACTGACTACAAACTAAAGATCCAGAAACACCACAGACTAAACTAGAGATCCAGAAACACCACAGACTACAAACTAAAGATCCAGAAACAGCACAGACTGCAAACTAAAGATCCAGAAACACCACAGACTACAAACTATTGATCCAGAAACACCACTGACTACAAACTAAAGATCCAGAAACACCACAGACTAAACTAGAGATCCAGAAACACCACAGACTACAAACTAAAGATCCAGAAACACCACAGAATGCAAACTAAAGATCCAGAAACACCACAGACTACAAACTAAAGATCCAGAAACACCAGAGACTACAAACTAGAGATCCAGAAACACCACAGACTACAAACTAGAGATCCAGAAACACCACAGACTACAAACTAGAGATCCAGAAACACCACAGACTACAAACTAGAGATCCAGAAACACTACTGACTACAAACTAGAGATCCAGAAACACCACAGACTACAGACTAGAGATCCAGAAACACCACAGACTACAAACTAGAGATCCAGAAACACCACTGACTACAAACTAGAGATCCAGAAACACCACAGACTACAAACTAGAGATCCAGAAACACCACTGACTACAAACTAAAGATCCAGAAACACCACCGACTAAACTAGAGATCCAGAAACACCACAGACTACAAACTAAAGATCCAGAAACACCACAGACTGCAAACTAAAGATCCAGAAACACCACAGACTACAAACTAAAGATCCAGAAACACCACAGACTACAAACTAGAGATCCAGAAACACCACAGACTACAAACTAGAGATCCAGAAACACCACAGACTACAAACTAAAAGATCCAGAAACACCACAGACTACAAACTAAAGATCCAGAAACACCAGAGACTACAAACTAGAGATCCAGAAACACCACAGACTACAAACTAGAGATCCAGAAACACCACAGACTACAAACTAGAGATCCAGAAACACCACAGACTACAAACTAGAGATCCAGAAACACCACTGACTACAAACTAGAGATCCAGAAACACCACAGACTACAAACTAGAGATCCAGAAACACCACTGACTACAAACTAGAGATCCAGAAACACCACTGACTACAAACTAAAGATCCAGAAACACCACCGACTAAACTAGAGATCCAGAAACACCACAGACTACAAACTAAAGATCCAGAAACACCACAGACTGCAAACTAATGATCCAGAAACACCACAGACTACAAACTAAAGATCCAGAAACACCACAGACTACAAACTAGAGATCCAGAAACACCACAGACTACAAACTAGAGATCCAGAAACACCACAGACTACAAACTAAAAGATCCAGAAACACCACAGACTACAAACTAAAGATCCAGAAACACCACAGACTACAAACTAGAGATCCAGAAACACCACAGACTACAAACTAAAAGATCCAGAAACACCACAAACTACAAACTAGAGATCCAGAAACACCAAAGACTACAAACTAGAGATCCAGAAACACCACTGACTACAAACTAAAGATCCAGAAACACCACAGAATAAACTAGAGATCCAGAAACACCACAGACTACAAACTAGAGATTCAGAAACACCACAGACTACAAACTAGAGATCCAGAAACACCACAGACTACAAACTAAAAGATCCAGAAACACCACAGACTACAAACTAGAGATCCAGAAACACCACAGACTACAAACTAGAGATCCAGAAACACCAGAGACACCACAGACTAAACTAGAGATCCAGAAACACCACTGACTACAAACTAAAGATCCAGAAACACCACAGACTAAACTAGAGATCCAGAAACACCACAGACTACAAACTAAAGATCCAGAAACACCACAGACTGCAAACTAAAGATCCAGAAACACCACAGACTACAAACTAGAGATCCAAAAACACCACAGACTACAACTAGATATCCAGAAACACCACATACTAAACTAGAGATCCAGAAACACCACAGACTAAACTAGAGATCCAGAAACACCAAACACACCACATACTGCAAACTACAGTTCAAGAAACACCAGAGACAACACAGACTACAAACTAGAGATCCATAAACACCACAGACTACAAACTAGAGATCCAGAAACACCACTGACTACAAACTAGAGATCCACAGACACCAAATACACCACAGACTACAAACTAGAGATCCAGAAACACCACAGACACCACAGACTACAAACTAGAGATCCAGAAACACCAGACACCACAGACTACAAACAAGAGATCCAGAAACACTAAATACACCACAGACTACAAACTAGAGATCCATAAACACCAAATACACCACAGACTACAAACTAGAGATCCATAAACACCAAAGACACCACAGACTACAACCTAGAGATCCAGAAACAAAACATACTACAAGCTAGAGATCCAGAAACACCACAGACCACAAACCACAAACAAGAGATCCAGACACACCACATACTACAAACCAGAGATCCAGAGCCACCAGAGACACCACATACTACAAACTAGAGATCAAGAAACACCACAGACACCACAGACTACAAACTAGAGATCCATTAACACCACAGACTACAAACTAGAGATCCAGAAACACCAGAGACACCACAGACTACAAACTAGAGATCCAGAAACACCAAAGTCTACAAACTAGAGATCCAGAGGCACCACAGTCTACAAACTAGAGATCCAGATACACCACAGACTAAACTAGAGATCCAGAAACACCATAGACACCACAGACTACAAACTAGAGATCCAGAAACACCACTGACTACAAACTAGAGATCCACAGACACCAAATACACCACATACTACAAACTAGAGATCCAGAAACACCATAGACACCAGACTACAAACTATAGATCCAGAAACACCAAATACACCAGACTACAAACTAGAGATCCAGAAACACCAAATACACCACAGACTACAATCTAGAGTTCAAGAAACACCAGAGACACCACAGACTACAAACTAGAGATCCATTAACACCACAGACTACAAACTAGAGATCCAGAAACACCAGAGACACCACAGACTACAAACTAGAGATCCAGAAACACCACAGACTACAAACTAAAAGATCCAGAAACACCACAGACTACAAACTAGAGATCCAGAAACACCACAGACTACAAACTAGAGATCCAGAAACACCAGAGACACCACAGACTAAACTAGAGATCCAGAAACACCACTGACTACAAACTAAAGATCCAGAAACACCACAGACTAAACTAGAGATCCAGAAACACCACAGACTACAAACTAAAGATCCAGAAACACCACAGACTGCAAACTAAAGATCCAGAAACACCACAGACTACAAACTAGAGATCCAAAAACACCACAGACTACAACTAGATATCCAGAAACACCACATACTAAACTAGAGATCCAGAAACACCACAGACTAAACTAGAGATCCAGAAACACCAAACACACCACATACTGCAAACTACAGTTCAAGAAACACCAGAGACAACACAGACTACAAACTAGAGATCCATAAACACCACAGACTACAAACTAGAGATCCAGAAACACCACTGACTACAAACTAGAGATCCACAGACACCAAATACACCACAGACTACAAACTAGAGATCCAGAAACACCACAGACACCACAGACTACAAACTAGAGATCCAGAAACACCAGACACCACAGACTACAAACAAGAGATCCAGAAACACTAAATACACCACAGACTACAAACTAGAGATCCATAAACACCAAATACACCACAGACTACAAACTAGAGATCCATAAACACCAAAGACACCACAGACTACAACCTAGAGATCCAGAAACAAAACATACTACAAGCTAGAGATCCAGAAACACCACAGACCACAAACCACAAACAAGAGATCCAGACACACCACATACTACAAACCAGAGATCCAGAGCCACCAGAGACACCACATACTACAAACTAGAGATCAAGAAACACCACAGACACCACAGACTACAAACTAGAGATCCATTAACACCACAGACTACAAACTAGAGATCCAGAAACACCAGAGACACCACAGACTACAAACTAGAGATCCAGAAACACCAAAGTCTACAAACTAGAGATCCAGAGGCACCACAGTCTACAAACTAGAGATCCAGATACACCACAGACTAAACTAGAGATCCAGAAACACCATAGACACCACAGACTACAAACTAGGGATCCAGAAACACCACTGACTACAAACTAGAGATCCACAGACACCAAATACACCACATACTACAAACTAGAGATCCAGAAACACCATAGACACCAGACTACAAACTATAGATCCAGAAACACCAAATACACCAGACTACAAACTAGAGATCCAGAAACACCAAATACACCACAGACTACAATCTAGAGTTCAAGAAACACCAGAGACACCACAGACTACAAACTAGAGATCCAGAAACACCACAGACTACAAACTAGAGATCCAGAAACACCACAGACTACAAATTAAAGATCCAGAAACACAACAGACTACAAACTAGAGATCCAGAAACACCAGAGACACCACAGACTACAAACTAGAGATCCAGAAACACCACAGACTACAAACTAGAGATCCAGAAACACCACAGACTACAAACTAAAGATCCAGAAACACAACAGACTACAAACTAGAGATCCAGAAACACCAGAGACACCACAGACTATAAACTACAGATCCAGAGACACCACAGACTACAAACTAGAGATCCAGAAACACCACAGACTAAACTAGAGATCCAGAAACACCACAGACTAAACTAGAGATCCAGAAACACCACAGACTAAACTAGAGATCCAGAAACACCAAACACACCACATACTACAAACTAGAGTTCAAGAAACACCAGAGACAACACAGACTACAAACTAGAGATCCATAAACACCACAGACTACAAACTAGAGATCCAGAAACACCACTGACTACAAACTAGAGATCCACAGACACCAAATACACCACATACTACAAACTAGAGATCCAGAAACACCATAGACACCAGACTACAAACTATAGATCCAGAAACACCAAATACACCAGACTACAAACTAGAGATCCAGAAACACCAAATACACCACAGACTACAATCTAGAGCTCAAGAAACACCAGAGACACCACAGACTACAAACTAGAGATCCAGAAACACCACAGACTACAAACTAGAGATCCAGAAACACCACAGACTACAAATTAAAGATCCAGAAACACAACAGACTACAAACTAGAGATCCAGAAACACCAGAGACACCACAGACTACAAACTAGAGATCCAGAAACACCACAGACTACAAACTAGAGATCCAGAAACACCACAGACTACAAACTAAAGATCCAGAAACACAACAGACTACAAACTAGAGATCCAGAAACACCAGAGACACCACAGACTATAAACTACAGATCCAGAGACACCACAGACTACAAACTAGAGATCCAGAAACACCACAGACTAAACTAGAGATCCAGAAACACCACAGACTAAACTAGAGATCCAGAAACACCACAGACTAAACTAGAGATCCAGAAACACCAAACACACCACATACTACAAACTAGAGTTCAAGAAACACCAGAGACAACACAGACTACAAACTAGAGATCCATAAACACCACAGACTACAAACTAGAGATCCAGAAACACCACTGACTACAAACTAGAGATCCACAGACACCAGAGACACAACAGACTACAAACTAGAGATCCAGAAACACCATAGACACTAGACTACAAACTAGAGATCCAGAAACACCAAATACACCACAGACTACAAACTAGAGATCCATAAACATCACAGACTACAAACTAGAGATCCAGAAACACCACTGACTACAAACTAGAGATCCACAGACACCAAATACACCACAGACTACAAACTAGTGATCCAGAAACACCACAGACACCACAGACTACAAACTAGAGATCCAGAAACACCAGAGACACCACAGACTACAAACTAGAGATCCAGAAACACTAAATACACCACAGACTACAAACTAGAGATCCAGAAACACCACAGACACCACAGACTACAAACTAGAGATCCAGAAACAAAACATACTACAAGCTAGAGATCCAGAAACACCACAGACAACAAACCACAAACTAGAGATCCAGACACACCACATACTACAAACCAGAGATCCAGAGCCACCAGAGACACCAAAGACTACAAAGTAGAGATCCAGAAACACCACAGACACCACAGACTACAAACTAGAGATCCAGAAACACCACAGACTACAAACTAGAGATCCAGAAACACCACAGACTACAAACTAGAGATCCAGAAACACCACAGACAACAAACTAAAGATCCAGAAACACCACAGACTACAAACTAGAGATCCAGAGACACCACAGACTACAAACTAGAGATCCAGAAACACCACAGACTAAACTAGAGATCCAGAAACACCACAGACTAAACTAGAGATCCAGAAACACCAAACACACCACATACTACAAACTAGAGTTCAAGAAACACCAGAGACAACACAGACTACAAACTAGAGATCCATAAACACCACAGACTACAAACTAGAGATCCAGAAACACCACTGACTACAAACTAGAGATCCACAGACACCAGAGACACAACAGACTACAAACTAGAGATCCAGAAACACCATAGACACTAGACTACAAACTAGAGATCCAGAAACACCAAATACACCACAGACTACAAACTAGAGATCCAGAAACACCACAGACACCACAGACTACAAACTAGAGATCCAGAAACACCAGAGACACCACAGACTACAAACAAAAGATCCAGAAACACCAAATACACCAAAGACTACAAACTAGAGATCCAGAAACACCAAATACACCACAGACTACAAACTAGACATCCAGAAACACCAGAGACATCACAGACTACAAACTAGAGATCCAGAAACACCACAGACTACAAACTAGAGATCCAGAAACACCACAGACTACAAACTAGAGATCCAGAAACACCACAGACTACAAACTAGAGATCCAGAAACACCACAGACTACAAACTATAGATCCAGCAACACCACAGACTACAAACTAGAGTTCCAGAAACACCACTGACTACAAACTAGAGATCCAGAAACACCACAGACTACAAACTAGAGATCCATTAACACCACAGACTACAAACTAGAGATCTGGAAACACCAGAGACACCACAGACTACAAACTAGAGATCCAGAAACACCAGAGACACCAAAGACTACAAACTAGAGATCCAGAAACACCACAGACTACAAACTAGAGATCCAGAAACACCACAGACTACAAACTAGAGATCCAGAAACACCACAGACAACAAACTAAAGATCCAGAAACACCACAGACTACAAACTAGAGATCCAGAGACACCAGAGACACCACAGACTACAAACTAGAGATCCAGAAACACCACAGACTAAACTAGAGATCCAGAAACACCACAGACTAAACTAGAGATCCAGAAACACCAAACACACCACATACTACAAACTAGAGTTCAAGAAACACCAGAGACAACACAGACTACAAACTAGAGATCCATAAACACCACAGACTACAAACTAGAGATCCAGAAACACCACTGACTACAAACTAGAGATCCACAGACACCAGAGACACAACAGACTACAAACTAGAGATCCAGAAACACCATAGACACTAGACTACAAACTAGAGATCCAGAAACACCAAATACACCACAGACTACAAACTAGAGATCCAGAAACACCACAGACACCACAGACTACAAACTAGAGATCCAGAAACACCAGACACCACAGACTACAAACAAAAGATCCAGAAACACTAAATACACCAAAGACTACAAACTAGAGATCCAGAAACACCAAATACACCACAGACTACAAACTAGACATCCAGAAACACCACAGACTACAAACTAAAGATCCAGAAACACCAGAGACATCACAGACTACAAACTAGAGATCCAGAAACACCACAGACTACAAACTAGAGATCCAGAAACACCAGACTACAAACTAGAGATCCAGAAACACCACAGACTACAAACTAGAGATCCAGAAACACCACAGACTACAAACTAGAGATCCAGAAACACCACAGACTACAAACTAGAGATCCAGAAACACCACTGACTACAAACTAGAGATCCAGAAACACCACAGACTACAAACTAGAGATCCAGAAACACCACAGACTACAAACTAGAGATCCAGAAACACCACTGACTACAAACTAGAGATCCAGAAACACCACAGACTACAAACTAGAGATCCAGAAACACCACAGACAACAAACTAAAGATCCAGAAACACCACAGACTACAAACTAGAGATCCAGAGACACCAGAGACACCACAGACTACAAACTAGAGATCCAGAAACACCACAGACTAAACTAGAGATCCAGAAACACCACAGACTAAACTAGAGATCCAGAAACACCAAACACACCACATACTACAAACTAGAGTTCAAGAAACACCAGAGACAACACAGACTACAAACTAGAGATCCATAAACACCACAGACTACAAACTAGAGATCCAGAAACACCACTGACTACAAACTAGAGATCCACAGACACCAGAGACACAACAGACTACAAACTAGAGATCCAGAAACACCATAGACACAAGCCTACAAACTAGAGATCCAGAAACACCAAATACACCACAGACTACAAACTAGAGATCCAGAAACACCACAGACACCACAGACTACAAACTAGAGATCCAGAAACACCAGAGACACCACAGACTACAAACAAAAGATCCAGAAACACCAAATACACCAAAGACTACAAACTAGAGATCCAGAAACACCAAATACACCACAGACTACAAACTAGACATCCAGAAACACCACAGACTACAAATTAAAGATCCAGAAACACCAGAGACATCACAGACTACAAACTAGAGATCCAGAAACACCACAGACTACAAACTAGAGATCCAGAAACACCACAGACTACAAACTAGAGATCCAGAAACACCACAGACTACAAACTAGAGATCCAGAAACAACACAGACTACAAACTAGAGATCCAGAAACACCACAGACTACAAACTAGAGATCCAGAAACACCACTGACTACAAACTAGAGATCCAGAAACACCACAGACTACAAACTAGAGATCCAGAAACACCACAGACTACAAACTAGAGATCCAGAAACACCACTGACTACAAACTAGAGATCCAGAAACACCACAGACTACAAACTAGAGATCCAGAAACACCACAGACTACAAACTAAAGATCCAGAACACCACAGACTACAAACTAAAGATCCAGAAACACCACAGACTGCAAACTAAAGATCCAGAAACACCACAGACTGCAAACTAAAGATCCAGAAACACCACAGACTACAAACTAGAGATCCAGAAACACCAGAGACTACAAACTAGAGATCCAGAAACACCACTGACTACAAACTAGAGATCCAGAAACACCACAGACTACAAACTAGAGATCCAGAAACACCACAGACTACAAACTAAAGATCCAGAAACACCACAGACTACAAACTAAAGATCCAGAAACACCACAGACTGCAAACTAAAGATCCAGAAACACCACAGACTGCAAACTAAAGATCCAGAAACACCACAGACTACAAACTAAAGATCCAGAAACACCACAGACTACAAACTAGAGATCCAGAAACACCACAGACTACAAACTAGAGATCCAGAAACACCACAGACTACAAACTAGAGATCCAGAAACACCACTGACTACAAACTAGAGATCCAGAAACACCACAGACTACAGACTAGAGATCCAGAAACACCACAGACTACAGACTAGAGATCCAGAAACACCACTGACTACAAACTAGAGATCCATTAACACCACAGACTACAAACTAGAGATCTGGAAACACCAGAGACACCACAGACTACAAACTAAAAGATCCAGAAACACCACAGACTACAAACTAGAGATCCAGAAACACCACTGACTACAAACTAAAGATCCAGAAACACCACAGACTAAACTAGAGATCCAGAAACACCACAGACTACAAACTAAAGATCCAGAAACACCACAGACTACAAACTAGAGATCCAGAAACACCACAGACTACAAACTAAAGATCCAGAAACACCACAGACTAAACTAGAGATCCAGAAACACCACTGACTACAAACTAAAGATCCAGAAACACCACAGACTAAACTAGAGATCCAGAAACACCACTGACTACAAACTACAGATCCAGAAACACCACAGACTAAACTAGAGATCCAGAAACACCACAGACTACAAACTAAAGATCCAGAAACACCACAGACTGCAAACTAAAGATCCAGAAACACCACAGACTACAAACTAAAGATCCAGAAACACCACAGACTACAAACTAAAAGATCCAGAAACACCACAGTCTACAAACTAGAGATTCAGAAACACCACAGACTACAAACTAGAGATCCAGAAACACCACAGACTACAAACTAAAAGATCCAGAAACACCACAGACTACAAACTAGAGATCCAGAAACACCACTGACTACAAACTAGAGATCCAGAAACACCACAGACTACAAACTAGAGATCCAGAAACACCACAGACAACAAACTAAAGATCCAGAAACACCACAGACTACAAACTAGAGATCCAGAGACACCAGAGACACCACAGACTACAAACTAGAGATCCAGAAACACCACAGACTAAACTAGAGATCCAGAAACACCACAGACTAAACTAGAGATCCAGAAACACCAAACACACCACATACTACAAACTAGAGTTCAAGAAACACCAGAGACAACACAGACTACAAACTAGAGATCCATAAACACCACAGACTACAAACTAGAGATCCAGAAACACCACTGACTACAAACTAGAGATCCACAGACACCAGAGACACAACAGACTACAAACTAGAGATCCAGAAACACCATAGACACAAGCCTACAAACTAGAGATCCAGAAACACCAAATACACCACAGACTACAAACTAGAGATCCAGAAACACCACAGACACCACAGACTACAAACTAGAGATCCAGAAACACCAGAGACACCACAGACTACAAACAAAAGATCCAGAAACACCAAATACACCAAAGACTACAAACTAGAGATCCAGAAACACCAAATACACCACAGACTACAAACTAGACATCCAGAAACACCACAGACTACAAATTAAAGATCCAGAAACACCACAGACTACAAACTAGAGATCCAGAAACACCACAGACTACAAACTAGAGATCCAGAAACACCACAGACTACAAACTAGAGATCCAGAAACAATACAGACTACAAACTAGAGATCCAGAAACACCACAGACTACAAACTAGAGATCCAGAAACACCACTGACTACAAACTAGAGATCCAGAAACACCACAGACTACAAACTAGTGATCCAGAAACACCACAGACTACAAACTAGAGATCCAGAAACACCACTGACTACAAACTAGAGATCCAGAAACACCACAGACTACAAACTAGAGATCCAGAAACACCACAGACTACAAACTAAAGATCCAGAACACCACAGACTACAAACTAAAGATCCAGAAACACCACAGACTGCAAACTAAAGATCCAGAAACACCACAGACTGCAAACTAAAGATCCAGAAACACCACAGACTACAAACTAGAGATCCAGAAACACCAGAGACTACAAACTAGAGATCCAGAAACACCACTGACTACAAACTAGAGATCCAGAAACACCACAGACTACAAACTAGAGATCCAGAAACACCACAGACTACAAACTAAAGATCCAGAAACACCACAGACTACAAACTAAAGATCCAGAAACACCACAGACTGCAAACTAAAGATCCAGAAACACCACAGACTGCAAACTAAAGATCCAGAAACACCACAGACTACAAACTAAAGATCCAGAAACACCACAGACTACAAACTAGAGATCCAGAAACACCACAGACTACAAACTAGAGATCCAGAAACACCACAGACTACAAACTAGAGATCCAGAAACACCACAGACTACAAACTAGAGATCCAGAAACACCACAGACTACAGACTAGAGATCCAGAAACACCACAGACTACAGACTAGAGATCCAGAAACACCACTGACTACAAACTAGAGATCCATTAACACCACAGACTACAAACTAGAGATCTGGAAACACCAGAGACACCACAGACTACAAACTAAAAGATCCAGAAACACCACAGACTACAAACTAGAGATCCAGAAACACCACTGACTACAAACTAAAGATCCAGAAACACCACAGACTAAACTAGAGATCCAGAAACACCACAGACTACAAACTAAAGATCCAGAAACACCACAGACTACAAACTAGAGATCCAGAAACACCACAGACTACAAACTAAAGATCCAGAAACACCACAGACTAAACTAGAGATCCAGAAAAAACCACTGACTACAAACTAAAGATCCAGAAACACCACAGACTACAAACTAAAAGATCCAGAAACACCACAAACTACAAACTAGAGATCCAGAAACACCAAAGACTACAAACTAGAGATCCAGAAACACCACTGACTACAAACTAAAGATCCAGAAACACCACAGAATAAACTAGAGATCCAGAAACACCACAGACTACAAACTAGAGATTCAGAAACACCACAGACTACAAACTAGAGATCCAGAAACACCACAGACTACAAACTAAAAGATCCAGAAACACCACAGACTACAAACTAGAGATCCAGAAACACCACAGACTACAAACTAGAGATCCAGAAACACCAGAGACACCACAGACTAAACTAGAGATCCAGAAACACCACTGACTACAAACTAAAGATCCAGAAACACCACAGACTAAACTAGAGATCCAGAAACACCACAGACTACAAACTAAAGATCCAGAAACACCACAGACTACAAACTAGAGATCCAAAAACACCACAGACTACAACTAGATATCCAGAAACACCACATACTAAACTAGAGATCCAGAAACACCACAGACTAAACTAGAGATCCAGAAACACCAAACACACCACATACTGCAAACTACAGTTCAAGAAACACCAGAGACAACACAGACTACAAACTAGAGATCCATAAACACCACAGACTACAAACTAGAGATCCAGAAACACCACTGACTACAAACTAGAGATCCACAGACACCAAATACACCACAGACTACAAACTAGAGATCCAGAAACACCACAGACACCACAGACTACAAACTAGAGATCCAGAAACACCAGACACCACAGACTACAAACAAGAGATCCAGAAACACTAAATACACCACAGACTACAAACTAGACATCCATAAACACCAAATACACCACAGACTACAAACTAGAGATCCATAAACACCAAAGACACCACAGACTACAACCTAGAGATCCAGAAACAAAACATACTACAAGCTAGAGATCCAGAAACACCACAGACCACAAACCACAAACAAGAGATCCAGACACACCACATACTACAAACCAGAGATCCAGAGCCACCAGAGACACCACATACTACAAACTAGAGATCAAGAAACACCACAGACACCACAGACTACAAACTAGAGATCCATTAACACCACAGACTACAAACTAGAGATCCAGAAACACCAGAGACACCACAGACTACAAACTAGAGATCCAGAAACACCAAAGTCTACAAACTAGAGATCCAGAGGCACCACAGTCTACAAACTAGAGATCCAGATACACCACAGACTAAACTAGAGATCCAGAAACACCATAGACACCACAGACTACAAACTAGAGATCCAGAAACACCACTGACTACAAACTAGAGATCCACAGACACCAAATACACCACATACTACAAACTAGAGATCCAGAAACACCATAGACACCAGACTACAAACTATAGATCCAGAAACACCAAATACACCAGACTACAAACTAGAGATCCAGAAACACCAAATACACCACAGACTACAATCTAGAGTTCAAGAAACACCAGAGACACCACAGACTACAAACTAGAGATCCAGAAACACCACAGACTACAAACTAGAGATCCAGAAACACCACAGACTACAAATTAAAGATCCAGAAACACAACAGACTACAAACTAGAGATCCAGAAACACCAGAGACACCACAGACTACAAACTAGAGATCCAGAAACACCACAGACTACAAACTAGAGATCCAGAAACACCACAGACTACAAACTAAAGATCCAGAAACACAACAGACTACAAACTAGAGATCCAGAAACACCAGAGACACCACAGACTATAAACTACAGATCCAGAGACACCACAGACTACAAACTAGAGATCCAGAAACACCACAGACTAAACTAGAGATCCAGAAACACCACAGACTAAACTAGAGATCCAGAAACACCACAGACTAAACTAGAGATCCAGAAACACCAAACACACCACATACTACAAACTAGAGTTCAAGAAACACCAGAGACAACACAGACTACAAACTAGAGATCCATAAACACCACAGACTACAAACTAGAGATCCAGAAACACCACTGACTACAAACTAGAGATCCACAGACACCAAATACACCACATACTACAAACTAGAGATCCAGAAACACCATAGACACCAGACTACAAACTATAGATCCAGAAACACCAAATACACCAGACTACAAACTAGAGATCCAGAAACACCAAATACACCACAGACTACAATCTAGAGTTCAAGAAACACCAGAGACACCACAGACTACAAACTAGAGATCCAGAAACACCACAGACTACAAACTAGAGATCCATAAACACCACAGACTACAAATTAAAGATCCAGAAACACAACAGACTACAAACTAGAGATCCAGAAACACCAGAGACACCACAGACTACAAACTAGAGATCCAGAAACACCACAGACTACAAACTAGAGATCCAGAAACACCACAGACTACAAACTAAAGATCCAGAAACACAACAGACTACAAACTAGAGATCCAGAAACACCAGAGACACCACAGACTATAAACTACAGATCCAGAGACACCACAGACTACAAACTAGAGATCCAGAAACACCACAGACTAAACTAGAGATCCAGAAACACCACAGACTAAACTAGAGATCCAGAAACACCACAGACTAAACTAGAGATCCAGAAACACCAAACACACCACATACTACAAACTAGAGTTCAAGAAACACCAGAGACAACACAGACTACAAACTAGAGATCCATAAACACCACAGACTACAAACTAGAGATCCAGAAACACCACTGACTACAAACTAGAGATCCACAGACACCAGAGACACAACAGACTACAAACTAGAGATCCAGAAACACCATAGACACTAGACTACAAACTAGAGATCCAGAAACACCAAATACACCACAGACTACAAACTAGAGATCCATAAACATCACAGACTACAAACTAGAGATCCAGAAACACCACTGACTACAAACTAGAGATCCACAGACACCAAATACACCACAGACTACAAACTAGTGATCCAGAAACACCACAGACACCACAGACTACAAACTAGAGATCCAGAAACACCAGAGACACCACAGACTACAAACTAGAGATCCAGAAACACTAAATACACCACAGACTACAAACTAGAGATCCAGAAACACCACAGACACCACAGACTACAAACTAGAGATCCAGAAACAAAACATACTACAAGCTAGAGATCCAGAAACACCACAGACACCACAGACCACAAACCACAAACTAGAGATCCAGACACACCACATACTACAAACCAGAGATCCAGAGCCACCAGAGACACCAAAGACTACAAAGTAGAGATCCAGAAACACCACAGACACCACAGACTACAAACTAGAGATCCAGAAACACCACAGACTACAAACTAGAGATCCAGAAACACCACAGACTACAAACTAGAGATCCAGAAACACCACAGACAACAAACTAAAGATCCAGAAACACCACAGACTACAAACTAGAGATCCAGAGACACCAGAGACACCACAGACTACAAACTAGAGATCCAGAAACACCACAGACTAAACTAGAGATCCAGAAACACCACAGACTAAACTAGAGATCCAGAAACACCAAACACACCACATACTACAAACTAGAGTTCAAGAAACACCAGAGACAACACAGACTACAAACTAGAGATCCATAAACACCACAGACTACAAACTAGAGATCCAGAAACACCACTGACTACAAACTAGAGATCCACAGACACCAGAGACACAACAGACTACAAACTAGAGATCCAGAAACACCATAGACACTAGACTACAAACTAGAGATCCAGAAACACCAAATACACCACAGACTACAAACTAGAGATCCAGAAACACCACAGACACCACAGACTACAAACTAGAGATCCAGAAACACCAGAGACACCACAGACTACAAACAAAAGATCCAGAAACACCAAATACACCAAAGACTACAAACTAGAGATCCAGAAACACCAAATACACCACAGACTACAAACTAGACATCCAGAAACACCAGAGACATCACAGACTACAAACTAGAGATCCAGAAACACCACAGACTACAAACTAGAGATCCAGAAACACCACAGACTACAAACTAGAGATCCAGAAACACCACAGACTACAAACTAGAGATCCAGAAACACCACAGACTACAAACTATAGATCCAGAAACACCACAGACTACAAACTAGAGTTCCAGAAACACCACAGACTACAAACTAGAGATCCATTAACACCACAGACTACAAACTAGAGATCTGGAAACACCAGAGACACCACAGACTACAAACTAGAGATCCAGAAACACCAGAGACACCAAAGACTACAAACTAGAGATCCAGAAACACCACAGACTACAAACTAGAGATCCAGAAACACCACAGACTACAAACTAGAGATCCAGAAACACCACAGACAACAAACTAAAGATCCAGAAACACCACAGACTACAAACTAGAGATCCAGAGACACCAGAGACACCACAGACTACAAACTAGAGATCCAGAAACACCACAGACTAAACTAGAGATCCAGAAACACCACAGACTAAACTAGAGATCCAGAAACACCAAACACACCACATACTACAAACTAGAGTTCAAGAAACACCAGAGACAACACAGACTACAAACTAGAGATCCATAAACACCACAGACTACAAACTAGAGATCCAGAAACACCACTGACTACAAACTAGAGATCCACAGACACCAGAGACACAACAGACTACAAACTAGAGATCCAGAAACACCATAGACACTAGACTACAAACTAGAGATCCAGAAACACCAAATACACCACAGACTACAAACTAGAGATCCAGAAACACCACAGACACCACAGACTACAAACTAGAGATCCATAAACACCACAGACTACAAATTAAAGATCCAGAAACCCAACAGACTACAAACTAGAGATCCAGAAACACCAGAGACACCACAGACTACAAACTAGAGATCCAGAAACACCACAGACTACAAACTAGAGATCCAGAAACACCACAGACTACAAACTAAAGATCCAGAAACACAACAGACTACAAACTAGAGATCCAGAAACACCAGAGACACCACAGACTATAAACTACAGATCCAGAGACACCACAGACTACAAACTAGAGATCCAGAAACACCACAGACTAAACTAGAGATCCAGAAACACCACAGACTAAACTAGAGATCCAGAAACACCACAGACTAAACTAGAGATCCAGAAACACCAAACACACCACATACTACAAACTAGAGTTCAAGAAACACCAGAGACAACACAGACTACAAACTAGAGATCCATAAACACCACAGACTACAAACTAGAGATCCAGAAACACCACTGACTACAAACTAGAGATCCACAGACACCAGAGACACAACAGACTACAAACTAGAGATCCAGAAACACCATAGACACTAGACTACAAACTAGAGATCCAGAAACACCAAATACACCACAGACTACAAACTAGAGATCCATAAACATCACAGACTACAAACTAGAGATCCAGAAACACCACTGACTACAAACTAGAGATCCACAGACACCAAATACACCACAGACTACAAACTAGTGATCCAGAAACACCACAGACACCACAGACTACAAACTAGAGATCCAGAAACACCAGAGACACCACAGACTACAAACTAGAGATCCAGAAACACCACAGACACCACAGACTACAAACTAGAGATCCAGAAACAAAACATACTACAAGCTAGAGATCCAGAAACACCACAGACACCACAGACCACAAACCACAAACTAGAGATCCAGACACACCACATACTACAAACCAGAGATCCAGAGCCACCAGAGACACCAAACACTACAAAGTAGAGATCCAGAAACACCACAGACACCACAGACTACAAACTAGAGATCCAGAAACACCACAGACTACAAACTAGAGATCCAGAAACACCACAGACTACAAACTAGAGATCCAGAAACACCACAGACAACAAACTAAAGATCCAGAAACACCACAGACTACAAACTAGAGATCCAGAGACACCAGAGACACCACAGACTACAAACTAGAGATCCAGAAACACCACAGACTAAACTAGAGATCCAGAAACACCACAGACTACAAACTAGAGATCCAGAAACACCACAGACTACAAACTATAGATCCAGAAACACCACAGACTACAAACTAGAGATCCAGAAACACCAGAGACACCACAGACTACAAACAAAAGATCCAGAAACACCAAATACACCAAAGACTACAAACTAGAGATCCAGAAACACCAAATACACCACAGACTACAAACTAGACATCCAGAAACACCAGAGACATCACAGACTACAAACTAGAGATCCAGAAACACCACAGACTACAAACTAGAGATCCAGAAACACCACAGACTACAAACTAGAGATCCAGAAACACCACAGACTACAAACTAGAGATCCAGAAACACCACAGACTACAAACTATAGATCCAGAAACACCACAGACTACAAACTAGAGTTCCAGAAACACCACTGACTACAAACTAGAGATCCAGAAACACCACAGACTACAAACTAGAGATCCATTAACACCACAGACTACAAACTAGAGATCTGGAAACACCAGAGACACCACAGACTACAAACTAGAGATCCAGAAACACCAGAGACACCAAAGACTACAAACTAGAGATCCAGAAACACCACAGACTACAAACTAGAGATCCAGAAACACCACAGACTACAAACTAGAGATCCAGAAACACCACAGACAACAAACTAAAGATCCAGAAACACCACAGACTACAAACTAGAGATCCAGAGACACCAGAGACACCACAGACTACAAACTAGAGATCCAGAAACACCACAGACTAAACTAGAGATCCAGAAACACCACAGACTAAACTAGAGATCCAGAAACACCAAACACACCACATACTACAAACTAGAGTTCAAGAAACACCAGAGACAACACAGACTACAAACTAGAGATCCATAAACACCACAGACTACAAACTAGAGATCCAGAAACACCACTGACTACAAACTAGAGATCCACAGACACCAGAGACACAACAGACTACAAACTAGAGATCCAGAAACACCATAGACACTAGACTACAAACTAGAGATCCAGAAACACCAAATACACCACAGACTACAAACTAGAGATCCAGAAACACCACAGACACCACAGACTACAAACTAGAGATCCAGAAACACCAGACACCACAGACTACAAACAAAAGATCCAGAAACACTAAATACACCAAAGACTACAAACTAGAGATCCAGAAACACCAAATACACCACAGACTACAAACTAGACATCCAGAAACACCACAGACTACAAACTAAAGATCCAGAAACACCAGAGACATCACAGACTACAAACTAGAGATCCAGAAACACCACAGACCACAAACTAGAGATCCAGAAACACCAGACTACAAACTAGAGATCCAGAAACACCACAGACTACAAACTAGAGATCCAGAAACACCACAGACTACAAACTAGAGATCCAGAAACACCACAGACTACAAACTAGAGATCCAGAAACACCACTGACTACAAACTAGAGATCCAGAAACACCACAGACTACAAACTAGAGATCCAGAAACACCACAGACTACAAACTAGAGATCCAGAAACACCACTGACTACAAACTAGAGATCCAGAAACACCACAGACTACAAACTAGAGATCCAGAAACACCACAGACAACAAACTAAAGATCCAGAAACACCACAGACTACAAACTAGAGATCCAGAGACACCAGAGACACCACAGACTACAAACTAGAGATCCAGAAACACCACAGACTAAACTAGAGATCCAGAAACACCACAGACTAAACTAGAGATCCAGAAACACCAAACACACCACATACTACAAACTAGAGTTCAAGAAACACCAGAGACAACACAGACTACAAACTAGAGATCCATAAACACCACAGACTACAAACTAGAGATCCAGAAACACCACTGACTACAAACTAGAGATCCACAGACACCAGAGACACAACAGACTACAAACTAGAGATCCAGAAACACCATAGACACAAGCCTACAAACTAGAGATCCAGAAACACCAAATACACCACAGACTACAAACTAGAGATCCAGAAACACCACAGACACCACAGACTACAAACTAGAGATCCAGAAACACCAGACTACAAACTAGAGATCCAGAAACACCACAGACTACAAACTAGAGATCCAGAAACACCACAGACTACAAACTAGAGATCCAGAAACACCACAGACTACAAACTAGAGATCCAGAAACACCACTGACTACAAACTAGAGATCCAGAAACACCACAGACTACAAACTAGAGATCCAGAAACACCACAGACTACAAACTAGAGATCCAGAAACACCACTGACTACAAACTAGAGATCCAGAAACACCACAGACTACAAACTAGAGATCCAGAAACACCACAGACAACAAACTAAAGATCCAGAAACACCACAGACTACAAACTAGAGATCCAGAGACACCAGAGACACCACAGACTACAAACTAGAGATCCAGAAACACCACAGACTAAACTAGAGATCCAGAAACACCACAGACTAAACTAGAGATCCAGAAACACCAAACACACCACATACTACAAACTAGAGTTCAAGAAACACCAGAGACAACACAGACTACAAACTAGAGATCCATAAACACCACAGACTACAAACTAGAGATCCAGAAACACCACTGACTACAAACTAGAGATCCACAGACACCAGAGACACAACAGACTACAAACTAGAGATCCAGAAACACCATAGACACAAGCCTACAAACTAGAGATCCAGAAACACCAAATACACCACAGACTACAAACTAGAGATCCAGAAACACCACAGACACCACAGACTACAAACTAGAGATCCAGAAACACCAGAGACACCACAGACTACAAACAAAAGATCCAGAAACACCAAATACACCAAAGACTACAAACTAGAGATCCAGAAACACCAAATACACCACAGACTACAAACTAGACATCCAGAAACACCACAGACTACAAATTAAAGATCCAGAAACACCAGAGACATCACAGACTACAAACTAGAGATCCAGAAACACCACAGACTACAAACTAGAGATCCAGAAACACCACAGACTACAAACTAGAGATCCATAAACACCACAGACTACAAATTAAAGATCCAGAAACCCAACAGACTACAAACTAGAGATCCAGAAACACCAGAGACACCACAGACTACAAACTAGAGATCCAGAAACACCACAGACTACAAACTAGAGATCCAGAAACACCACAGACTACAAACTAAAGATCCAGAAACACAACAGACTACAAACTAGAGATCCAGAAACACCAGAGACACCACAGACTATAAACTACAGATCCAGAGACACCACAGACTACAAACTAGAGATCCAGAAACACCACAGACTAAACTAGAGATCCAGAAACACCACAGACTAAACTAGAGATCCAGAAACACCACAGACTAAACTAGAGATCCAGAAACACCAAACACACCACATACTACAAACTAGAGTTCAAGAAACACCAGAGACAACACAGACTACAAACTAGAGATCCATAAACACCACAGACTACAAACTAGAGATCCAGAAACACCACTGACTACAAACTAGAGATCCACAGACACCAGAGACACAACAGACTACAAACTAGAGATCCAGAAACACCATAGACACTAGACTACAAACTAGAGATCCAGAAACACCAAATACACCACAGACTACAAACTAGAGATCCATAAACATCACAGACTACAAACTAGAGATCCAGAAACACCACTGACTACAAACTAGAGATCCACAGACACCAAATACACCACAGACTACAAACTAGTGATCCAGAAACACCACAGACACCACAGACTACAAACTAGAGATCCAGAAACACCAGAAACACCACAGACTACAAACTAGAGATCCAGAAACACTAAATACACCACAGACTACAAACTAGAGATCCAGAAACACCACAGACACCACAGACTACAAACTAGAGATCCAGAAACAAAACATACTACAAGCTAGAGATCCAGAAACACCACAGACACCACAGACCACAAACCACAAACTAGAGATCCAGACACACCACATACTACAAACCAGAGATCCAGAGCCACCAGAGACACCAAAGACTACAAAGTAGAGATCCAGAAACACCACAGACACCACAGACTACAAACTAGAGATCCAGAAACACCACAGACTACAAACTAGAGATCCAGAAACACCACAGACTACAAACTAGAGATCCAGAAACACCACAGACAACAAACTAAAGATCCAGAAACACCACAGACTACAAACTAGAGATCCAGAGACACCAGAGACACCACAGACTACAAACTAGAGATCCAGAAACACCACAGACTAAACTAGAGATCCAGAAACACCACAGACTACAAACTAGAGATCCAGAAACACCACAGACTACAAACTATAGATCCAGAAACACCACAGACTACAAACTAGAGATCCAGAAACACCAGAGACACCACAGACTACAAACAAAAGATCCAGAAACACCAAATACACCAAAGACTACAAACTAGAGATCCAGAAACACCAAATACACCACAGACTACAAACTAGACATCCAGAAACACCAGAGACATCACAGACTACAAACTAGAGATCCAGAAACACCACAGACTACAAACTAGAGATCCAGAAACACCACAGACTACAAACTAGAGATCCAGAAACACCACAGACTACAAACTAGAGATCCAGAAACACCACAGACTACAAACTATAGATCCAGAAACACCACAGACTACAAACTAGAGTTCCAGAAACACCACTGACTACAAACTAGAGATCCAGAAACACCACAGACTACAAACTAGAGATCCATTAACACCACAGACTACAAACTAGAGATCTGGAAACACCAGAGACACCACAGACTACAAACTAGAGATCCAGAAACACCAGAGACACCAAAGACTACAAACTAGAGATCCAGAAACACCACAGACTACAAACTAGAGATCCAGAAACACCACAGACTACAAACTAGAGATCCAGAAACACCACAGACAACAAACTAAAGATCCAGAAACACCACAGACTACAAACTAGAGATCCAGAGACACCAGAGACACCACAGACTACAAACTAGAGATCCAGAAACACCACAGACTAAACTAGAGATCCAGAAACACCACAGACTAAACTAGAGATCCAGAAACACCAAACACACCACATACTACAAACTAGAGTTCAAGAAACACCAGAGACAACACAGACTACAAACTAGAGATCCATAAACACCACAGACTACAAACTAGAGATCCAGAAACACCACTGACTACAAACTAGAGATCCACAGACACCAGAGACACAACAGACTACAAACTAGAGATCCAGAAACACCATAGACACTAGACTACAAACTAGAGATCCAGAAACA
Source organism: Coregonus lavaretus (assembly GCF_964263955.1). NCBI lineage: Eukaryota > Metazoa > Chordata > Actinopteri > Salmoniformes > Salmonidae > Coregonus > Coregonus lavaretus. The sequence continues at coordinate 40,024 of NW_028163054.1, read as the reverse complement.
CCAAATACACCACAGACTACAAACTAGAGATCCAGAAACACCACAGACACCACAGACTACAAACTAGAGATCCAGAAACACCAGACACCACAGACTACAAACAAAAGATCCAGAAACACTAAATACACCAAAGACTACAAACTAGAGATCCAGAAACACCAAATACACCACAGACTACAAACTAGACATCCAGAAACACCACAGACTACAAACTAAAGATCCAGAAACACCAGAGACATCACAGACTACAAACTAGAGATCCAGAAACACCACAGACCACAAACTAGAGATCCAGAAACACCAGACTACAAACTAGAGATCCAGAAACACCACAGACTACAAACTAGAGATCCAGAAACACCACAGACTACAAACTAGAGATCCAGAAACACCACAGACTACAAACTAGAGATCCAGAAACACCACTGACTACAAACTAGAGATCCAGAAACACCACAGACTACAAACTAGAGATCCAGAAACACCACAGACTACAAACTAGAGATCCAGAAACACCACTGACTACAAACTAGAGATCCAGAAACACCACAGACTACAAACTAGAGATCCAGAAACACCACAGACAACAAACTAAAGATCCAGAAACACCACAGACTACAAACTAGAGATCCAGAGACACCAGAGACACCACAGACTACAAACTAGAGATCCAGAAACACCACAGACTAAACTAGAGATCCAGAAACACCACAGACTAAACTAGAGATCCAGAAACACCAAACACACCACATACTACAAACTAGAGTTCAAGAAACACCAGAGACAACACAGACTACAAACTAGAGATCCATAAACACCACAGACTACAAACTAGAGATCCAGAAACACCACTGACTACAAACTAGAGATCCACAGACACCAGAGACACAACAGACTACAAACTAGAGATCCAGAAACACCATAGACACAAGCCTACAAACTAGAGATCCAGAAACACCAAATACACCACAGACTACAAACTAGAGATCCAGAAACAACACAGACACCACAGACTACAAACTAGAGATCCAGAAACACCAGAGACACCACAGACTACAAACAAAAGATCCAGAAACACCAAATACACCAAAGACTACAAACTAGAGATCCAGAAACACCAAATACACCACAGACTACAAACTAGACATCCAGAAACACCACAGACTACAAATTAAAGATCCAGAAACACCAGAGACATCACAGACTACAAACTAGAGATCCAGAAACACCACAGACTACAAACTAGAGATCCAGAAACACCACAGACTACAAACTAGAGATCCAGAAACACCACAGACTACAAACTAGAGATCCAGAAACAACACAGACTACAAACTAGAGATCCAGAAACACCACAGACTACAAACTAGAGATCCAGAAACACCACTGACTACAAACTAGAGATCCAGAAACACCACAGACTACAAACTAGAGATCCAGAAACACCACAGACTACAAACTAGAGATCCAGAAACACCACTGACTACAAACTAGAGATCCAGAAACACCACAGACTACAAACTAGAGATCCAGAAACACCACAGACTACAAACTAAAGATCCAGAACACCACAGACTACAAACTAAAGATCCAGAAACACCACAGACTGCAAACTAAAGATCCAGAAACACCACAGACTGCAAACTAAAGATCCAGAAACACCACAGACTACAAACTAGAGATCCAGAAACACCAGAGACTACAAACTAGAGATCCAGAAACACCACTGACTACAAACTAGAGATCCAGAAACACCACAGACTACAAACTAGAGATCCAGAAACACCACAGACTACAAACTAAAGATCCAGAAACACCACAGACTACAAACTAAAGATCCAGAAACACCACAGACTGCAAACTAAAGATCCAGAAACACCACAGACTGCAAACTAAAGATCCAGAAACACCACAGACTACAAACTAAAGATCCAGAAACACCACAGACTACAAACTAGAGATCCAGAAACACCACAGACTACAAACTAGAGATCCAGAAACACCACAGACTACAAACTAGAGATCCAGAAACACCACTGACTACAAACTAGAGATCCAGAAACACCACAGACTACAGACTAGAGATCCAGAAACACCACAGACTACAGACTAGAGATCCAGAAACACCACTGACTACAAACTAGAGATCCATTAACACCACAGACTACAAACTAGAGATCTGGAAACACCAGAGACACCACAGACTACAAACTAAAAGATCCAGAAACACCACAGACTACAAACTAGAGATCCAGAAACACCACTGACTACAAACTAAAGATCCAGAAACACCACAGACTAAACTAGAGATCCAGAAACACCACAGACTACAAACTAAAGATCCAGAAACACCACAGACTACAAACTAGAGATCCAGAAACACCACAGACTACAAACTAAAGATCCAGAAACACCACAGACTAAACTAGAGATCCAGAAACACCACTGACTACAAACTAAAGATCCAGAAACACCACAGACTAAACTAGAGATCCAGAAACACCACTGACTACAAACTAAAGATCCAGAAACACCACAGACTAAACTAGAGATCCAGAAACACCACAGACTACAAACTAAAGATCCAGAAACACCACAGACTGCAAACTAAAGATCCAGAAACACCACAGACTACAAACTAAAGATCCAGAAACACCACAGACTACAAACTAAAAGATCCAGAAACACCACAGTCTACAAACTAGAGATTCAGAAACACCACAGACTACAAACTAGAGATCCAGAAACACCACAGACTACAAACTAAAAGATCCAGAAACACCACAGACTACAAACTAGAGATCCAGAAACACCACTGACTACAAACTAGAGATCCAGAAACACCACAGACTACAAACTAGAGATCCAGAAACACCACAGACAACAAACTAAAGATCCAGAAACACCACAGACTACAAACTAGAGATCCAGAGACACCAGAGACACCACAGACTACAAACTAGAGATCCAGAAACACCACAGACTAAACTAGAGATCCAGAAACACCACAGACTAAACTAGAGATCCAGAAACACCAAACACACCACATACTACAAACTAGAGTTCAAGAAACACCAGAGACAACACAGACTACAAACTAGAGATCCATAAACACCACAGACTACAAACTAGAGATCCAGAAACACCACTGACTACAAACTAGAGATCCACAGACACCAGAGACACAACAGACTACAAACTAGAGATCCAGAAACACCATAGACACAAGCCTACAAACTAGAGATCCAGAAACACCAAATACACCACAGACTACAAACTAGAGATCCAGAAACACCACAGACACCACAGACTACAAACTAGAGATCCAGAAACACCAGAGACACCACAGACTACAAACAAAAGATCCAGAAACACCAAATACACCAAAGACTACAAACTAGAGATCCAGAAACACCAAATACACCACAGACTACAAAATAGACATCCAGAAACACCACAGACTACAAATTAAAGATCCAGAAACACCAGAGACATCACAGACTACAAACTAGAGATCCAGAAACACCACAGACTACAAACTAGAGATCCAGAAACACCACAGACTACAAACTAGAGATCCAGAAACACCACAGACTACAAACTAGAGATCCAGAAACAATACAGACTACAAACTAGAGATCCAGAAACACCACAGACTACAAACTAGAGATCCAGAAACACCACTGACTACAAACTAGAGATCCAGAAACACCACAGACTACAAACTAGAGATCCAGAAACACCACAGACTACAAACTAGAGATCCAGAAACACCACTGACTACAAACTAGAGATCCAGAAACACCACAGACTACAAACTAGAGATCCAGAAACACCACAGACTACAAACTAAAGATCCAGAACACCACAGACTACAAACTAAAGATCCAGAAACACCACAGACTGCAAACTAAAGATCCAGAAACACCACAGACTGCAAACTAAAGATCCAGAAACACCACAGACTACAAACTAGAGATCCAGAAACACCAGAGACTACAAACTAGAGATCCAGAAACACCACTGACTACAAACTAGAGATCCAGAAACACCACAGACTACAAACTAGAGATCCAGAAACACCACAGACTACAAACTAAAGATCCAGAAACACCACAGACTACAAACTAAAGATCCAGAAACACCACAGACTGCAAACTAAAGATCCAGAAACACCACAGACTGCAAACTAAAGATCCAGAAACACCACAGACTACAAACTAAAGATCCAGAAACACCACAGACTACAAACTAGAGATCCAGAAACACCACAGACTACAAACTAGAGATCCAGAAACACCACAGACTACAAACTAGAGATCCAGAAACACCACTGACTACAAACTAGAGATCCAGAAACACCACAGACTACAGACTAGAGATCCAGAAACACCACAGACTACAGACTAGAGATCCAGAAACACCACTGACTACAAACTAGAGATCCATTAACACCACAGACTACAAACTAGAGATCTGGAAACACCAGACACACCACAGACTACAAACTAAAAGATCCAGAAACACCACAGACTACAAACTAGAGATCCAGAAACACCCCTGACTACAAACTAAAGATCCAGAAACACCACAGACTAAACTAGAGATCCAGAAACACCACAGACTACAAACTAAAGATCCAGAAACACCACAGACTACAAACTAGAGATCCAGAAACACCACAGACTACAAACTAAAGATCCAGAAACACCACAGACTAAACTAGAGATCCAGAAACACCACTGACTACAAACTAAAGATCCAGAAACACCACAGACTAAACTAGAGATCCAGAAACACCACTGACTACAAACTAAAGATCCAGAAACACCACAGACTAAACTAGAGATCCAGAAACACCACAGACTACAAACTAAAGATCCAGAAACACCACAGACTGCAAACTAAAGATCCAGAAACACCACAGACTACAAACTAAAGATCCAGAAACACCACAGACTACAAACTAAAAGATCCAGAAACACCACAGACTACAAACTAGAGATTCAGAAACACCACAGACTACAAACTAGAGATCCAGAAACACCACAGACTACAAACTAAAAGATCCAGAAACACCAGAGACACCACAGACTAAACTAGAGATCCAGAAACACCACTGACTACAAACTAAAGATCCAGAAACACCACAGACTAAACTAGAGATCCAGAAACACCACAGACTACAAACTAAAGATCCAGAAACACCACAGACTGCAAACTAAAGATCCAGAAACACCACAGACTACAAACTAGAGATCCAGAAACACCACAGACTACAAACTAGAGATCCAGAAACACCAGAGACACCACAGACAACAAACTACAGATCCAGAGACACTAAAGACTACAAACTAGAGATCCAGAAACACCACAGACTAAACTAGAGATCCAGAAACACCACATACTAAACTAGAGATCCAGAAACACCACAGACTAAACTAGAGATCCAGAAACACCAAACACACCACATACTACAAACTACAGTTCAAGAAACACCACAGACACCACAGACTACAAACTAGAGATCCAGAAACACCAGACACCACAGACTACAAACAAGAGATCCAGAAACACTAAATACACCACAGACTACAAACTAGAGATCCATAAACACCAAATACACCACAGACTACAAACTAGAGATCCATAAACACCAAAGACACCACAGACTACAACCTAGAGACCCAGAAACAAAACATACTACAAGCTAGAGATCCAGAAACACCACAGACCACAAACAAGAGATCCAGACACACCACAGACTACAAACTAGAGATCCATTAACACCACAGACTACAAACTAGAGATCTGGAAACACCAGAGACACCACAGACTACAAACTAGAGATCCAGAAACACCAGAGACACCACAGACTACAAACTAGAGATCCAGAAACACCACAGACTACAAACTAGAGATCCAGAAACACCACAGACTACAAACTAGAGATCCAGAAACACCACAGACAACAAACTAAAGATCCAGAAACACCACAGACTACAAACTAGAGATCCAGAGACACCAGAGACACCACAGACTACAAACTAGAGATCCAGAAACACCACTGACTACAAACTAGAGATCCACAGACACCAGAGACACAACAGACTACAAACTAGAGATCCAGAAACACCATAGACACTAGACTACAAACTAGAGATCCAGAAACACCAAATACACCACAGACTACAAACTAGAGATCCAGAAACACCACAGACACCACAGACTACAAACTAGAGATCCAGAAACACCAGAGACACCACAGACTACAAACAAAAGATCCAGAAACACCAAATACACCAAAGACTACAAACTAGAGATCCAGAAACACCAAATACACCACAGACTACAAACTAGACATCCAGAAACACCACAGACTACAAACTAAAAATCCAGAAACACCAGAGACACCACAGACTACAAACTAGAGATCCAGAAACACCACAGACTACAAACTAGAGATCCAGAAACACCACAGACTACAAACTAGAGATCCAGAAACACCACAGACTACAAACTAGAGATCCAGAAACACCACAGACTACAAACTAGAGATCCAGAAACACAACAGACTACAAACTAGAGATCCAGAAACACCACTGACTACAAACTAGAGATCCAGAAACACCACAGACTACAAACTAGAGATCCAGAAACACCACAGACTACAAACTAGAGATCCAGAAACACCACAGACTAAACTTGAGATCCAGAAACACCACAGACTAAACTAGAGATCCAGAAACACCAAACACACCACATACTACAAACTAGAGTTCAAGAAACACCAGAGACAACACAGACTACAAACTAGAGATCCATAAACACCACAGACTACAAACTAGAGATCCAGAAACACCACTGACTACAAACTAGAGATCCACAGACACCAGAGACACAACAGACTACAAACTAGAGATCCAGAAACACCATAGACACTAGACTACAAACTAGAGATCCAGAAACACCAAATACACCACAGACTACAAACTAGAGATCCAGAAATACCACAGACACCACAGACTACAAACTAGAGATCCAGAAACACCAGAGACACCACAGACTACAAACAAAAGATCCAGAAACACCAAATACACCAAAGACTACAAACTAGAGATCCAGAAACACCACAGACTACAAACTAGAGATCCAGAAACACCACTGACTACAAACTAGAGATCCAGAAACACCACAGACTACAAACTAGAGATCCAGAAACACCACAGACTACAAACTAGAGATCCAGAAACACCACTGACTACAAACTAGAGATCCAGAAACACCACAGACTACAAACTAGAGATCCAGAAACACCACAGACAACAAACTAAAGATCCAGAAACACCACAGACTACAAACTAGAGATCCAGAGACACCAGAGACACCACAGACTACAAACTAGAGATCCAGAAACACCACAGACTAAACTAGAGATCCAGAAACACCACAGACTAAACTAGAGATCCAGAAACACCAAACACACCACATACTACAAACTAGAGTTCAAGAAACACCAGAGACAACACAGACTACAAACTATAGATCCATAAACACCACAGACTACAAACTAGAGATCCAGAAACACCACAGACTACAAACTAGAGATCCAGAAACACCACAGACTACAAACTAGAGATCCAGAAACACCACAGACTACAAACTAGAGATCCAGAAACACCACAGACTACAAACTAGAGATCCAGAAACACCACTGACTACAAACTAGAGATCCAGAAACACCACAGACTACAAACTAGAGATCCAGAAACACCACAGACTACAAACTAGAGATCCAGAAACACCACTGACTACAAACTAGAGATCCAGAAACACCACAGACTACAAACTAGAGATCCAGAAACACCACAGACAACAAACTAAAGATCCAGAAACACCACAGACTACAAACTAGAGATCCAGAGACACCAGAGACACCACAGACTACAAACTAGAGATCCAGAAACACCACAGACTAAACTAGAGATCCAGAAACACCACAGACTAAACTAGAGATCCAGAAACACCAAACACACCACATACTACAAACTAGAGTTCAAGAAACACCAGAGACAACACAGACTACAAACTAGAGATCCATAAACACCACAGACTACAAACTAGAGATCCAGAAACACCACTGACTACAAACTAGAGATCCACAGACACCAGAGACACAACAGACTACAAACAAAAGATCCAGAAACACCAAATACACCAAAGACTACAAACTAGAGATCCAGAAACACCAAATACACCACAGACTACAAACTAGACATCCAGAAACACCACAGACTACAAATTAAAGATCCAGAAACACCAGAGACATCACAGACTACAAACTAGAGATCCAGAAACACCACAGACTACAAACTAGAGATCCAGAAACACCACAGACTACAAACTAGAGATCCAGAAACACCACAGACTACAAACTAGAGATCCAGAAACACCATAGACACTAGACTACAAACTAGAGATCCAGAAACACCAAATACACCACAGACTACAAACTAGAGATCCAGAAACACCACAGACACCACAGACTACAAACTAGAGATCCAGAAACACCAGAGACACCACAGACTACAAACAAAAGATCCAGAAACACCAAATACACCAAAGACTACAAACTAGAGATCCAGAAACACCAAATACACCACAGACTACAAACTAGACATCCAGAAACACCACAGACTACAAATTAAAGATCCAGAAACACCAGAGACATCACAGACTACAAACTAGAGATCCAGAAACACCACAGACTACAAACTAGAGATCCAGAAACACCACAGACTACAAACTAGAGATCCAGAAACACCACAGACTACAAACTAGAGATCCAGAAACACCACAGACTACAAACTAGAGATCCAGAAACACCACAGACTACAAACTAGAGATCCAGAAACACCACTGACTACAAAATAAAGATCCAGAAACACCACAGACTACAGACTAGAGATCCAGAAACACCAAAGACTACAGACTAGAGATCCAGAAACACCACAGACTACAGACTAGAGATCCAGAAACACCACTGACTACAAACTAGAGATCCAGAAACACCACAGACTACAAATTAAAGATCCAGAAACACCAGAGACATCACAGACTACAAACTAGAGATCCAGAAACACCACAGACTACAAACTAGAGATCCAGAAACACCACAGACTACAAACTAGAGATCCAGAAACACCACAGACTACAAACTAGAGATCCAGAAACACCACAGACTACAAACTAGAGATCCAGAAACACCACTGACTACAAAATAAAGATCCAGAAACACCACAGACTACAGACTAGAGATCCAGAAACACCACAGACTACAGACTAGAGATCCAGAAACACCACTGACTACAAACTAGAGATCCAGAAACACCACAGACTACAAACTAGAGATCCAGAAACACCACTGACTACAAAATAAAGATCCAGAAACACCACCGACTAAACTAGAGATCCAGAAACACCACAGACTACAAACTAAAGATCCAGAAACACCACAGACTGCAAACTAAAGATCCAGAAACACCAGACTACAAACTAAAGATCCAGAAACACCACAGACACCACAGACTACAAACTAGAGATCCAGAAACACCAGAGACACCACAGACTACAAACAAAAGATCCAGAAACACCAAATACACCAAAGACTACAAACTAGAGATCCAGAAACACCAAATACACCACAGACTACAAACTAGACATCCAGAAACACCACAGACTACAAATTAAAGATCCAGAAACACCAGAGACATCACAGACTACAAACTAGAGATCCAGAAACACCACAGACTACAAACTAGAGATCCAGAAACACCACAGACTACAAACTAGAGATCCAGAAACACCACAGACTACAAACTAGAGATCCAGAAACACCACAGACTACAAACTAGAGATCCAGAAACACCACTGACTACAAAATAAAGATCCAGAAACACCACAGACTACAGACTAGAGATCCAGAAACACCACAGACTACAGACTAGAGATCCAGAAACACCACTGACTACAAACTAGAGATCCAGAAACACCACAGACTACAAACTAGAGATCCAGAAACACCACTGACTACAAAATAAAGATCCAGAAACACCACCGACTAAACTAGAGATCCAGAAACACCACAGACTACAAACTAAAGATCCAGAAACACCACAGACTGCAAACTAAAGATCCAGAAACACCAGACTACAAACTAAAGATCCAGAAACACCACAGACTACAAACTAGAGATCCAGAAACACCACAGACTACAAACTAGAGATCCAGAAACACCACAGACTACAAACCAGAGATCCAGAAACACCACAGACTACAAACTAAAAGATCCAGAAACACCACAGACTACAAACTAAAGATCCAGAAACACCACAGACTACAAACTAGAGATCCAGAAACACCACAGACTACAAACTAAAAGATCCAGAAACACCACAAACTACAAACTAGAGATCCAGAAACACCACAGACTACAAACTAGAGATCCAGAAACACCACTGACTACAAACTAAAGATCCAGAAACACCACAGACTAAACTAGAGATCCAGAAACACCACAGACTACAAACTAAAGATCCAGAAACACCACAGACTAAACTAGAGATCCAGAAACACCACAGACTACAAACTAAAGATCCAGAAACACCACAGACTAAACTAGAGATCCAGAAACACCACTGACTACAAACTAAAGATCCAGAAACACCACAGACTAAACTAGAGATCCAGAAACACCACTGACTACAAACTAAAGATCCAGAAACACCACAGACTAAACTAGAGATCCAGAAACACAACAGACTACAAACTAAAGATCCAGAAACACCACAGACTGCAAACTAAAGATCCAGAAACACCACAGACTACAAACTAAAGATCCAGAAACACCACAGACTACAAACTAGAGATCCAGAAACACCACAGACTACAAACTAGAGATCCAGAAACACCACAGACTACAAACTAAAAGATCCAGAAACACCACAGACTACAAACTAGAGATCCAGAAACACCACAGACTACAAACTAGAGATCCAGAAACACCAGAGACACCACAGACTAAACTAGAGATCCAGAAACACCACTGACTACACACTAAAGATCCAGAAACACCACAGACTAAACTAGAGATCCAGAAACACCACAGACTACAAACTAAAGATCCAGAAACACCACAGACTGCAAACTAAAGATCCAGAAACACCACAGACTACAAACTAGAGATCCAGAAACACCACAGACTACAAACTAAAGATCCAGAAACACCACAGACTGCAAACTAAAGATCCAGAAACACCACAGACTACAAACTAGAGATCCAGAAACACCACAGACTACAAACTAGAAATCCAGAAACACCAGAGACACACCAGACTACAAACTACAGATCCAGAGACACTAAAGACTACAAACTAGAGATCCAGAAACACCACAGACTAAACTAGAGATCCAGAAACACCAAACACACCACATACTACAAACTACAGTTCAAGAAACACCAGAGACAACACAGACTACAAACTAGAGATCCATAAACACCACAGACTACAAACTAGAGATCCAGAAACACCACTGACTACAAACTAGAGATCCACAGACACCAAATACACCACAGACTACAAACTAGAGATCCAGAAACACCACAGACACCACAGACTACAAACTAGAGATCCAGAAACACCAGACACCACAGACTACAAACAAGAGATCCAGAAACACTAAATACACCACAGACTACAAACTAGAGATCCATAAACACCAAATACACCACAGACTACAAACTAGAGATCCATAAACACCACAGACACCACAGACTACAAACTAGAGATCCAGAAACAAAACATACTACAAGCTAGAGATCCAGAAACACCACAGACACCACAGACCACAAACCACAAACTAGAGATCCAGACACACCACATACTACAAACCAGAGATCCAGAGCCACCAGAGACACCAAAGACTACAAAGTAGAGATCCAGAAACACCACAGACACCACAGACTACAAACTAGAGATCCATTAACACCACAGACTACAAACTAGAGATCCAGAAACACCAGAGACACCACAGACTACAAACTAAAGATCCAGAAACACCACAGACTACAAACTAGAGATCCAGAAACACCACAGACTACAAACTAGAGATCCAGAAACACCACTGACTACAAACTAGAGATCCACAGACACCAGAGACACAACAGACTACAAACTAGAGATCCAGAAACACCATAGACACTAGACTACAAACTAGAGATCCAGAAACACCAAATACACCACAGACTACAAACTAGAGATCCAGAAACACCAGAGACACCACAGACTACAAACTAGAGATCCAGAAACACCAGAGACACCACAAACTACAAACTAGAGATCCAGAAACAGCAGAGACTACAAACTAGAGATCCAGAGACACCAGAGACGACAGACTAGAGATCCAGAGACTAAAGCAACAACACAGCCTATTCCCTACTTGGTCAAAACCCAAAGGATCCTGTCCACCCTCTTTGCTAGAGGGTTAATTTCAGGATTAACTGTAGACAGTAATATTTCATACCTTGGTATCCCAGTCTCTGTGCTACATGGTTCAGTAATAGTAGATAACTGTAGACAGTAATATTAGTAATATACCTTGGCGTCCCAGTCTTTATTTAGGTAGTATATACAGGTGACACATCGCCCGTCTCCGTTCGGGTTGTCCACGTGGCGTACGTATCCGGTCCCGTTGCCTGGGTAACATGCCACCATCGCCTAGACAACAGAACAGAAACAGAGGAAAAGATTAGTCCTGACTCTCCTAAGTATACGTGATAACAGAATTACTCATAACAACATTAAAATAGACTAACTCTCATGATTAGCCTAGGAGGAGAAGATTAGTCCTGACTCTCCTAAGAATGTGATCAATTAACTAAATCTCATGATTAGACCTAGGAAGGAGACACAACCGCTATGAATGTTACACTCTCCGTTATTGACGTTACAGTCTAAAATAGACATTCAAATCTGAAAGATTTCTTGATCAAACTCTATCATAACACATTTGTTGTAATTTGGAATGTTTTAAAAATGTCAGCAGAAGTCATAGTACTTTAGGATTGCATAATTACAGGTAGCCTGAATAGTATACAAGGCCAGTCACCGTGTTAAATACTGTTGAAGTAATACGGTTACAGGTTCACCTGCCTCACCTACAGTGGCTTGTGAAAGTATTCACCCCACTTGGCATTTTTCCTATTTTGTTGCCTTACAACCTGGAATTAAATTGATTTTGGGGGGTTTGTATCATTTGATTTACACAACATGCCTACCACTTTGAAGATGCAAAATATTTTTTGGTGTGAAACAAACAAGAAATAACACAAAAAAACAGAAAACTTGAGTGTGCATAACTTTTCAGTTGGTGGGCGGCTGTCACGCCCTGACTCAAGGGACTCGTATTGGTTGAGTCAGGGTGTGTATTTTCTGTGTTGTGTGTTTGCTATGTTGGATTTTCTATGTTTAAGATCTAGAGTGTGTAGATCTATGTTGGCCGGGGTGGTCCCCAATCAGAGGCAGCTGTAGCTCGTTGTCTCTGATTGGGGACCATACATAGGCAGCCTTTTGGCACCTGTTAGTTGTGGGATCTTGTTCCGTGTGAGGTATGTTATTTTGTCTACCTTGGACTTCACATTTCGTTTGTTGTTTTGTCGTGTGTTCAGTACGGAAATAAATATGAATACATATCACGCTGCGCCTTGGTCCGTCTCATTCGTTAACGATCGTGACAGAAGATCCCACCAACCTAGGACCAAGCAGCGGGTTCAGGAGCAAACGCCGGGAATTCAACGGGAGGTTACATTAGTTGATGTCCTCCTCGGTTGGGGGAGAATTTCGGAGGAAGAGGCCGTCCGTTACCGGAGGGCGATGAATGAGGATGCCCAGGTAGGAGAGGAGAAACGGCGCCAACAGTGCCGACGACGGAGACCCAAGAGGCAACCCCAATAAAAAAATTTGGGGGGCACACGGTGTGGACGACGAGGCAGCAGGAGGCAGCGACGTGGCGAATCTGCAGGTTAGGAGAGGAGGCCACCAGGTTACGGGGGCTATTGGTCCAGAGGGAGCAGGAGTTATTTGGTCAGAGGGAGGAGCTACTGGAGGCGATAAGGGAGAAGGAGAGTGTAGAGGCACGGCGAGAGGAGCTGGTTAGGCAGCAGAAGGAGCGGGGGTTTATAAGGGAACCCAGTCCCGCTCCTCACACCAAGAAAGTGGTGTGTGTCGCCAGTCCGGTCCGGCCCGTTCCTGATCCCTGCACTAAGCCAGTGGTGCGTGTTGCCAGTACGGCCCGACCCATTCCTGCTTCCCGCACAAGGCCAGTGGTGTGTGTTCCCAGTACGGTCCGGCCCGTACCTGCTCCCCGCACTAAGACAGTGGTGCGTGTTCCCAGTACGGCCCGACCCGTTCCTGCTCCCCGCACTAAGCCAGTGGTGCGTGTTCCCAGTACGGTCCGTTCCTGCCCCTCGCATCAAGCCAGTGGTGCGCGTCGCCAGCCCGGTCCGGCCTGTTCCTGCCCCTCGCACCAAACCAGTGGTGCGCGTCGCCAGCCCGGTCCGGCCTGTTCCTGCCCCTCGCACCAAACCAGTGGTGCGCGTCGCCAGCCCGGCCCGGCCTGTTCCTGCCCCTCGCACCAAGCCAGTGGTGCGCGTCGTCAGCCCGGTCCGGCCCGTTCCTGCTCCCCGCACCAAGCCGGTGGTGCGCGTGTCCAGTCCGGCACGGCCCGTGCCTGTTCCACCGGTGCCCAGTTCAGCTCCGGTCAGCTGCTCCACTCCGGAGCCAGAGCAATCCGCTCCACCGGGGTCTAGTCCAGCTCCGGTCAGCGGCTCCACTCCGGAGCCAGAGCAGTCCGCTCCACCGGTGCCTGATCCAGCTCCGGTCAGCGGCTCCACTCCGGAGCCAGAGCAGTTCGATCCACCGTCGTCGGGTCCAGCTCCAGTCAGCGGTTCCAGTCCAGACCCAGACGTCAGCCCCTCTCCAGGTTCGGGGTCTCCCACACCAGGGTCCAGACAGGGCTTGGTACGTCGTGGGAGGAAGGAGAGGGGAAGCAGCGCGCCGAGGTCCAGACCAGGGGCGCAACAATCAATCAATTTTATTTTATATAGCCCTTCTTACATCAGCTAATATCTCGAAGTGCTGTACAGAAACCCAGCCTAAAACCCCAAACAGCTAGTAATGCAGGTGTAGAAGCACGGTGGCTAGGAAAAACTCCCTAGAAAGGCAAAACCTAGGAAGAAACCTAGAGAGGAACCAGGCTATGAGGGGTGGCCAGTCCTCTTCTGGCTGTGCCGGGTGGAGATTATAACAGAACCATGCCAAGATGTTCAAAAATGTTCATAAGTGACAAGCATGGTCAAATAATAATCAGGAATAAATCTCAGTTGGCTTTTCATAGCCGATCATTAGAGTTTAAAACAGCAGGTCTGGGACAGGTAGGGGTTCCATAACCGCAGGCAGAACAGTTTAAACTGGAATAGCAGCAAGGCCAGGCGGACTGGGGATAGCAAGGAGTCACCACGGCCGGTAGTCCCGACGTATGGTCCTAGGGCTCAGGTCTCTCAGTTGGCTTTTCATAGCCGATCATTTAGAGTTGAAAACAGCAGGTCTGGGACAGGTAGGGGTTTCGTAGCCGCAGGCAGAACAGTTGAAACTGGAATAGCAGCAAGGGAATAGCAGCAATAGCAACAGGGAGGTGGAGAGTAAGTGGTGGTCACGCCCCGAGGCGGAATGCCCACCCGGCCCCTACCCTGTTATGTTTATGTGGCACGGTCGGAGTCCGCACCTTTGGGGGGAGGGTACTGTCACGCCCTGACTCAAGGGACTCGTATTGGTTGAGTCAGGGTGTGTATTTTCTGTGTTGTGTGTTTGCTATGTTGGATTTTCTATGTTTAAGATCTAGAGTGTGTAGATCTATGTTGGCCGGTGTGGTTCCCAATCAGAGGCAGCTGTAGCTCGTTGTCTCTGATTGGGGACCATACATAGGCAGCCTTTTGGCACCTGTTAGTTGTGGGATCTTGTTCCGTGTGAGGTATGTTATTTTGTCTACCTTGGACTTCACGTTTCGTTTGTTGATTTGTCGTGTGTTCAGTACGGAAATAAATATGAATACATATCACGCTGCGCCTTGGTCCTTCTCATCCGTTAACGATCGTGACAGCGGCCCTCTCTTGGCAGGTTTGTTGTCGTGCCATATTCTTTCCATTTTTTAATAATGGATTTAAATGGTGCTCCGTGGGATGTTCAAATTTTCAGATATTTTTTCAGAACCCAAACCTGATCTGTACTTCTCCACAACTTTGTCCCACCCCTGTTTGGATAGTTCCTTGGTCATCATGGTGCCGCTTGCTTGGTGGTGCCCCTTGCTTAGTGGTGTTGGAGACACTGGGGCCTCTCAGAACAGGTGTATATATACACTGAGATCATGTGACAGATCATGTGACACTTAGATTGCACACAGGTGGACTTTATTTAACTAATTATGTGACTTCTGAAGGTAATTGGTTGCACCTGATCTTATTTAGGGGCTTCATAGCAAAGGTGGTGAATACATATGCAGTCACGACTTCCTCCAAAGCTTCCTCCTCTCCTTGTTCAGGCAGGCTTCGGCGTTCGTCGTCACCGGCCTTCTAGCCACAGCCGCTCCTCATCTCATCATTCCATTTGTTTTGTCTTGTTTTTTCACACACCTGGTTCATATCCCCTCATCAGTACCTGTATAGGTGTTCCCTCTGCCCCCTTGTCCTGGTTCATATCCCCTCATCAGTACCTGTATAGGTGTTCCCTCTGCCCCCTTGTCCTGGTTCATATCCCCTCATCAGTACCTGTATAAATATTCCCTCTGCCCCCCTTGTCTTTGTGTGTGATTATTTATTGTGGAGGTGACGATAGCGCGGTGGAGCTTTATATATTTGTATCGCCGGGATATTCACCCGTGTGCTTTGTTTTCTCCAGTGCGCCGTTATACCGCACTGTAGTGTTTTACGCATTTCTGCGTACCGCTGTATTTGCCGAATAAACCATTTATTCGGCATTCAGTGTCACTCTTGTGGCAAGAGAGGACATTCTGCTGCACGCTGTCTGGAGGCGGCATGCAGGTCACTCTCGCATCGCCCCAGGTAGCGCAAACCCACACTCGTTCAGAACCCTCTGCTGTGCACTTCACCATACACATCAACTTCCCTGATTACACGGTAGTTCCCCAGTTTAAGGCGCTGGTCGATTCAGGCACAGCTGGGAACTTTATGGACAGGTCTTTAGCTAATAGTCTATGTATTACATTGGTTCCCCTATCCATTCCATTGCCCATCAAAGCACTTGACAGTTGACCATTAGGGTCAGGTTTTGTTAGGGAGGTTACAGCACCAGTCACGATGATTACGCAAGAGACCCATAGAGAGCAAATCACATTTTATATTATTGAGTCCCCTGATTTCCCTGTTGTGTTGGGTCTTCCCTGGCTCGCACTACACAACCCCACCTTTTCATGGCCGCAGAGGGTTCTCACGGGGTGGTCGCGAGAGTGTCAGGGTAGGTGTCTAGCTGTTTCCGTTGGTGCAACCACGGTGGAAGGTCCAGACACTACCTCCACTGTGCGCATTCCCCCCGAATACCTCGACTTGGTGCAAGCGTTTTCCAAAACGCAGGCGACCAAATTACCACCCCCATCGGGTGGGGGATTGCGCGATAAACCTCCAGTTAGACACTGTGCCTCACAGGAGTCGTATATCCCCTGTCTCAGGCTGAAACAGAGGCTATGGAGAAACACGTCTCCGAGTCCCTGCGCTAGGGGCTCATACATCCCTCCACTTCGCCCGCCTCCTCGAGTTTCTTTTTCGTGAAGAAGAAAGACGGAGGTCTGCGCCCTTGCATTGATTACCGTGCACTTAATGAAACTACCATTCACTATAGTTACCCTCTACCCCTCATCTCATCTGTTAACGAATCAATGCATGGGGCGCGCTTCTTCATGAAATTAGATCTCCGGAGTGCGTACAACCTGGTGTGTGTCCGGGAAGGGGACGAGTGGAAAACAGCATTCAG
The DNA here is from genome assembly GCF_964263955.1 of Coregonus lavaretus. Classification (NCBI taxonomy): domain Eukaryota; kingdom Metazoa; phylum Chordata; class Actinopteri; order Salmoniformes; family Salmonidae; genus Coregonus; species Coregonus lavaretus. The sequence goes on along the minus strand of NW_028163054.1, from coordinate 21,926 downwards.
CACAACCACGGGGCATTATGAATACCTGGTGATGCCGTTAATGGTTGATGAATTCTCCATCAGCCTTCCAGTCCTTTGTGAACAAGGTGTTTCAGGACATGCTTGGTCACGGTGTGGTGGTCTACATCGATGACATTCTGGTGTACTCCGCTACGCGCACCGAGCATGTGTCCCTGGTTCGCAGAGTGCTGGGCCAACTGTTGGAGCATGACCTATATGCCAAGGCAGAAAAGTGTCTGTTAAACAGTCCGTCTCCTTCCTCGGATACCGCATTACCACCTCAGGTGTGGAGATGGAGGGAGACTGCATTTCAGCCGTGAGTAATTGGCCGACTCCAACCACGGTAAAGGAGGAACAGCACTTTATTAGCTTTGCCAATTACTATCGGAGGTTTATCCAGGGCTTTGGCAAGGTCGCAGCTCCCATCACCTCTCTTTTGAAGGGTGCACTGCTGAGGCTGACAGGGCTTTTAACCTGAGGGGTCTGTACACCTCAGCCCCGGTACTGGCCCATCCCGATCCATCATTGCCGTTCGTAGTGGAGGTGGATGCGTCCGAGGTAGGGGTAGGCGCTGTCCTATGCCAACGCTCGGGCACACCACCCAAGCTCCGCCCCTGTGCCTTCTTCTATAAGATGCTCAGCCCGGTGGAGCAGAACTATGACGTTGGTGATCGGGAGCTGTTGGCTGTTGTCAGAGCCCTGACTGCGTGTAGGCACTGGCTCGAGGGGGCGAAACAACCTTTCCTTGTCTGGACTGACAACCGTAACCTGGAGTATATCCGGGCAGCGAGGAGGCTGAACCCTCGCCAGGCCAGGTGGGCCTTGTTCGTCACCCAGTTTGATTTCACACTGTCCTACATACCAGGCACAAAGAACGTGAAGGCAGATGCCCTGTCACGGCTGTACGATACAGAGGAGAGGCCCTGCATTGTGGCGCCGGTAATGTGGGCGGTGGACATAGAGTGGGCGTTACGCCCACTTCTCCACCTCAGTACCCAGCTGGGCTGCGGCCGTCTATTGTCCGTGATTGTCTTATCTATTGGGCACACACGTCCCCCTCCTCTAATCACCCAGGCATCGGCCGTACAGTGCGCTGCCTGACCAGGAAGTACTGGTGGCCTACCTTGGCTAAGGACGCTCGGTGAGCGCCCAGAGTAAGGCACCTAGGCACCTTCCAGCGGGTAAGTTACATCCCAGTTCCACAACATTCCTAACCGATCTTCCCCTCCTGCTTTTCTAAAGCCTGCCACCTCCTGCCCGGTCTCTCCACGGCCCTGCAAACTGCAGAATCCCTGTTTACTCACGTCTTCCGGCACTACGGGGTGCCAGAGGACATAGTGTCTGACCGGGGTCCCCAGTTTACGTCCAGGGTCTGGAAGGCATTCATGGAACGTCTGGGGGTCTCGGTCAGCCTGACCTCTGGGTTTCACCCCGAATCTAATTTTTATCTATTTATTTTAGCCTTTATTTAACTAGGCAAGTTAGTTAAGAACAAATTCTTATTTACAATGACGGCCTACACTGGCCAAACCCGGACGACGCTGAGCCAAATTGTGCGCCGCCCTATGAGATTCCCAATCACGGCCAGTTGTGATACAGCCTGGAATCGAACCAGGTGGTCTGTAGTGACGCCTCAAGCACTGAGATGCAGTGCCTTAGTCCGCTGCGCCACTCGGGAGCCCCAATGGGCAGGTGGAACGGGTGAATCAGGATGTGGGTAGGTTCCTGCGGTCCTACTGCCAGGACCGGCCGGGGGAGAGGTCGGTGTTCTTGCCATGGGCCGAATATGCTCAGAACTCTCTCCGCCACTCCTCCATTAACCTGTCTCCATTTCAATGTGTTTTAGGGTTTCAGCCGGTCCTGGCACCGTGGCATCAGAGCCAGACCGAAGCTCCTGCGGTGGACGACTGGTTTTGGCGCGCGGAGGAGCCATGGAACACTGCCCACGTCCACCTCCAGCACACCGTATATCGCCAGAAGGCCAACGCTGACCGCCACCGCAGTGAGGCCCCCGGTCTTTGTACCGGGTGATCAGGTCTGGCTCTCGACCCTCCACCTGCCCTGCCAGAAGCTGAGCCTGTGGTTGGTGGGGCCGTTCAAAGTCCTGAGGAGAGTAAATGAGGTTATGTATAGGTTACTACTCCCTCCTGATTACCGTATTAACCCTTCGTTTCACATGTCTCTCCTCAGGCCGGTGGTGGCTGGTCTGCTCCAGGAGTCTGAGGTGTGGGGGCCCCGGCGTACTCTGTCCGTTCCATTCTGGATTCGAGGCGTCGGGTGGGGGGCCTTTAGTACCCCGTGGAGTGGGAGGGGTACGGTCCGAAGGAGCGGTGCTGGGTCCCGGTGAGGGATGTCCTCGATCCCTCCCTGTTGCGGGATTTCCACCGTCGCCATCCTGGCCGCGTGTCGGGGGGGGGGGGGGGTTTACTGTCACAACTTCCTCTGAAGCTGCCTCCTCTCCTTGTTCGGGCTTCGGCGTTCGTCGTCTCCGGCCTTCTAGCCACTGCCGCTCCTCATCTCATCATTCCATTTGTTTTGTCTTGTTTTTACACACACCTGGTTCATATCCCCTCATCATTACCTGTATAAGTATTCCCTCTGCCCCTTGTCTTTGTGTGTGATTGTTTATTGTGGAGGTGACGATAGCGCGGTGGAGCTTTATACATTTGCTGCGTACCGCTGTACCACCTCCTGCCTGACTCCGTCCAAATCACCCACTACATAATGCACGCACCACTTTTCCGTTATTAATTTTTTAGAATTTTTTTTAACAAGTTATTTTTTTAATTTCACTTCACCAATTTGGACTATTTTGTGTATGTCCATTACATGAAATCCAAATATAAAAATCAATTTACATTACAGGTTTTAATGCAACAAAATAGGAAAAACACCAAGGCACTGTATACGCGTCAGCTACCACAGCGACTGAAATGACTGCAACACTTAACAAAGAGCTGCAGTTACTTTCAGAACAGGTGGCAAGGAATAAGATAGTCCTAAATATTTCAAAAACTAAAAGCATTGTATTTGGGACAAATCCTTCACTAAACCCTAAACCTCAACTAAATCTTGTAATGAATAATGTGGAAATTGAGGAAGTTGTTGTGAATAAACTGCTTGGAGTAACCCTGGATTGTAAACTGTCATGGTCAAAACATATTGATACAACAGTAGCTAAGATGGGGAGAAGTTTGTACATAATAAAGCGCTGCTCTGCCTTCTTAACAGCATTATCAACAAGGCAGGTCCTACAGGCCCTAGTTTCAATCAGGTCAGGTGCCACAAAGAGGAACTTAGGAAAATTGCAATTGGCTCAGAACAGGGCAGCACGGCTGGCCCTTGGATGTACACAGAGAGCTAACAATAATAATATGCATGTCAATCTCTCCTGGCTCAAAGTGGAGGAGAGATTGACTTCATCACTACTTGTATTTGTGAGAGGTATTGACATGTTGAATGCACCGAGCTGTCTGTTTGAACTACTGGCACACAGCTCGGGCACACAGCTCGGACACCCATTCATACCTGGGGTTTATTATGGATCCCCATTAGTTCCTGCCAAGGCAGCAGCTACTCTTCCTGGGGTTTATTATGGATCCCCATTAGTTCCTGCCAAGGCAGCAGCTACTCTTCCTGGGGTTTATTATGGATCCCCATTAGTTCCTGCCAAGGCAGCAGCTACTCTTCCTGGGGTCCAGCAACATTAAGGCAGTTATATACAGGAAAAAAGAAGAAACCCACACACAGCTCTCAATGGTATCACTGCTCTTTATTCAGCTTTACATATCGGCCTCCAGGCCTTCGTCAGAGCTTTTGAGTAAAGCTTAATAAAGAACAGTGATACCATCGAGAGCAGTGATACCATCGAGAGCAGTGTGCAGCTTCTTCTTTTTCTCATGTTATTCAACTGTTACCAGGCAACTGCAACTAAGATAGCTCAGATGTGTGAGTGCCTTTTGAATTATGAGTTATATACAGTTTATAACTCATAATGTCATGTAGTATTTTAGAGTTTAAAATACTACATGACATTACATCACAGTTATATACAGTTTAAAATACTACATGACATTACATCACAGTTATATACAGTTTAAAATACTACATGACATTACATCACAGTTATATACAGTTTAAAATACTACATGACATTACATCACAGTTATATACAGTTTAAAATACTACATGACATTATGAGTTATATACAGTTTAAAATACTACATGACATTATGAGTTATATACAGTTTAAAATACTACATGACATTACATAACACCTTATACAACACATTCAGTGTGTTCCCTCAGGCCACTACTCTACTACCACATATTTACAATACAACATCCATGTGTACGTGTGAGTGTCCCTCAGGTGATGTAGTGCCTTCGGGAAAGTATTCAGACCCCTTGACTTTTTCCTCGTTACAGCCTTATTCTAAAATTGATTAAATAAATAACAACTCTCAATCTACACACAATACCCCATAATGACCAAGCAAAAACAGGTTTTTACAATTTTTTGCAAATGTACTAAACATAAAACAGAAATAGTATTCAGACCCTTTGCTATGAGACTCAAAATTGAGTTCAGGTGCATCCTGTTTCCATTGATCATCCTTGATGTTTCTACAACTTGATTAGAGTCCACATGTGGTAAATTAAATTGATTGGACATGATTTGGAAAGGCACACACCTGTCTATATAAGGTATAACAGTTGACAGTGCATGTCAGAGCAAAATCCAAGCCATGAGGTCGAAGGAATTGTCCGTAGAGCTCCGAGACAGGATTGTGTCGAGGCACAGATCTGGGGAAGGGTACCAAAACAATTCTGCAGCATTGAAGGTCCCCAATAACACAGTGTCCTCCATCATTCTTAAATGGAAGAAGTTTGGAACCAACAAGACTCTTCCTAGAGCTGGCCGCCCGGCCAAACTGAGCAATCGGGGGAGAAGGGCCTTGGTCAGGGAGGTGACCAAGAACCCGATGGTCACTCTGACAGAGCTCCAGAGTTCCTCTGTGGAGATGGGAGAAACCTTCCAGAAGGACAACCATCTCTGCAGCACTCCACCAATCAGGCCTTTATGGTAGAGCGGCCAGACGGGAGACACTCCTCAGTAAAAGGCACATGACAGCCCACTTGGAGTTTGCCAAAAGGCACCTAAATTCTCTCAGACCATGAGAAACAAGATTCTCTAGTCTGATGAAACCAAGATTGAACTCTTTGGCCTGAATGCCAAGCGTCACGTCTGGAGGAAACGTGGCACCATCCTTACAGTGAAGTATGGTGGTGGCAGCATCATGCTGAGGAAATTTTTTTCATCGGCAGGGACTGGGTGACTAGTCAGGATCGAGGGAAAGATGAACGGAGCAAAGTACAGAGAGATCCTTGATGAAAACCTGCTCCAGAGCGCTCAGGACCTCAGACTGGGGAGAAGGTTCACCTTCCAACAGGACAACGACCCTAATCACAGCCAAGACAACACAGGAGTGGCTTCGGGAGAAGTCTCTGAATGTCCTTGAGTGGCCCAGCCAGAGCCCAGACTTGAACCCGATCAAACATTTCTGGAGAGACCTGAAAATAGCTGTGCAGCGACGCTCCCCATCCAACCTGACAGAGCTTGAGAGGATCTGCAGAGAAGAATGGGAGAAACTCCCCAAATACAGGTGTGCCAAGCTTGTAGCATCATACCCAAGAAGACTCGAGGCTGTAATCATTTTACATTTACATTTTAGTCATTTAGCAGACGCTCTTATCCAGAGCGACTTACAGTTAGTGAATACATATATATTTTTTTTATACTGGCCCCCCATGGGAATCGAACCCACAACCCTGGCGTTGCAAACGCCATGCTCTATCAACTGAGCTACATCCCTGCCGGCCATTCCCTCCCCTACCCTGGACGACGCTGGGCCAATTGTGCGCCGCCTATGAGTCTCCCGGTCGCGGCCGGCTGCGACAGAGCCTGGATTCGAACCAGGATCTCTAGTGGCACAGTTAGCACTGCGATGCAGTGCCTTAGACCACTGCGCCACTCAGGAGTAATCGCTGCCAAAGGTGCTTCAACAAGTGTCTGAATACTTATGTAAATGTCATATTTAATTTTTCTATTTTTAATAATTTTGCTTTGTCATTACGGGGTATTAAGTGTAGATTGATGATGGGGAAAAAACTATTTAATCAATTTTAGAATAAGGCTGTAACATAAAATGTGGAAAAAGTCAAGGGGTCTGAATACTTTCTGAATGCACTGTACCCAATAAACTGTCCACTGAGTATTTTAGAAGAAAATATTAGCTAGAACACATGATTTTCAAGATAAACAAACTTCGGCAAAAGTCTAAAGAATACATTTAAGAACTAGCACAGACGGTGATTCTGAAGCTAAGATATGATACATCAATTTCCATCACACCGACAACCGTTATGGATATCATAACGCTGAAAAAGGATACCGACAATGAAAAGAGAGAAACCGATTATAGACCATATAAACGTTACAGAGAAAGTTTCAAGACAATCCAATGTAAGGTCCATGTTTTACAACAACGTTTCCTAAAAAACATTACGGCCTGTCCCTTATCTTTACCAGACTGTCTATTGGTCTATTGTTTCATGATCATCTACTCTTCAGAACTAATACTGGGGGGTGAATGGAAAAACAAGCTGTGAGCCCTTTCTAAAATAAATGAAATATGATTGACTTTAAAGCCTTTGAGACATTGCATTCTACTCTGCAATGGTCAAAATTCATACAACTTCTTACAGAAACTTAAAAAAAAAAAAAAAAAATCCTAAACTTTAAGCATAATTATGAACATGGTTTCATTTGGAAATTACGCACTTTATTTGTGGATGCTCAGGTTGACCTTTCCACGAAATCGCCCAAATACATCCACGGCTATTTCAGTGGAAGTTATTCTCTATCTGGGTGGAGTATTCACTGACTAGTGGATGGAACAGCCTCCCCCCACGCCGTTATTCTCTATCTGGGTGGAGTATTCACCGACTAGTGGATGGAACAGCCTCCCCCCACGCCGTTATTCTCTATCTGGGTGGAGTATTCACTGACTAGTGGATGGAACAGCCTCCCCCACACGCCGTTATTCTCTATCTGGGTGGAGTATTCACTGACTAGTGGATGGAACAGCCTCCCCCACACGCCGTTATTCTCTATCTGGGTGGAGTATTCACTGACTAGTGGATGGAACAGCCTCCCCCCACGCCGTTATTCTCTATCTGGGTGGAGTATTCACTGACTAGTGGATGGAACAGCCTCCCCCACACGCCGTTATTCTCTATCTGGGTGGAGTATTCACTGACTAGTGGATGGAACAGCCTCCCCCACACGCCGTTATTCTCTATCTGGGTGGAGTATTCACTGACTAGTGGATGGAACAGCCTCCCCCACACGCCGTTATTCTCTATCTGGGGTGGAGTATTCACTGACTAGTGGATGGAACAGCCTCCCCCACACTGCAGCACACGCCGTTATTCTCTATCTGGGTGGAGTATTCACTGACTAGTGGATGGAACAGCCTCCCCCACACGCCGTTATTCTCTATCTGGGGTGGAGTATTCACTGACTAGTGGATGGAACAGCCTCCCCCACACTGCAGCACACGCCGTTATTCTCTATCTGGGTGGAGTATTCACTGACTAGTGGATGGAACAGCCTCCCCCACACGCCGTTATTCTCTATCTGGGGTGGAGTATTCACTGACTAGTGGATGGAACAGCCTCCCCCACACGCCGTTATTCTCTATCTGGGTGGAGTATTCACTGAATAGTGGATGGAACAGCCTCCCCCCACGCCGTTATTCTCTATCTGGGTGGAGTATTCACTGACTAGTGGATGGAACAGCCTCCCCCACACGCCGTTATTCTCTATCTGGGGTGGAGTATTCACTGACTAGTGGATGGAACAGCCTCCCCCACACGCCGTTATTCTCTATCTGGGTGGAGTATTCACTGACTAGTGGATGGAACAGCCTCCCCCACACGCCGTTATTCTCTATCTGGGTGGAGTATTCACTGACTAGTGGATGGAACAGCCTCCCCCACACGCCGTTATTCTCTATCTGGGTGGAGTATTCACTGACTAGTGGATGGAACAGCCTCCCCCACACTGCAGCACACGCCGTTATTCTCTATCTGGGGTGGAGTATTCACCGACTAGTGGATGGAACAGCCTCCCCCACACGCCGTTATTCTCTATCTGGGTGGAGTATTCACTGACTAGTGGATGGAACAGCCTCCCCCCACACTGCAGCACACGCCGCACGGCACGTAGCAGAACCATTAAAACATACTCCCTCTGGAGAGGGGCCAGGAGTCAAACTACCAGCCAGGAGTTTAACCTAGTTTACTCTCTCTTCCTCCTCCGCACGAACACACCTCTCTGTCTCCCGCTCAGTGTCCCTGCAGAGCCCCTTCAGCATAATGAGTTGTACATGTGAGACGTGCAGAGAGCTGTGGTTTACATGGATAACTGGTTGTCTTGGTTACCCTTTCTGTCCCGTTGCCAGATCAACAAACCAAAATGAAACATATTCTAGACTTCCCTAACTTAACTTTTAGACTTTCTGAGCAGACATGCATACTAGCAGACAGGATTAACTAGACAAAGTTGAAATGTGAATATCTGATGTTTGAACCCTTTTTAACCCTTAAACCAGTGTTTTTAAAACAAGACATATGAGCCTTGTGAAATGTGCTCGGCCTAGGTTTCATCTAGCCTTGTTCAACAGATGGGACAGGATCGCTTTACAAATACGGAACAGAAAGATTTACATGATTAGTCTTGGTGTGGTACGAGCCCCGGGAGGCTAGTCTGCTATGGTAATAATAATGTTTCTACGTAACTGGATAGAAGAATATGGACTAACCAGTTTCTGATATCAGCTCAGACAAGGTGCTGCATGGGGGACTGAACCTGAACCCGTCTCTGAGTGTCAGCTCAGCTCAGACAAGGTGCTGCATGGGGGTCTGAACCTGAACCCGTCTCTGAGTGTCAGCTCAGCTCAGACAAGGTGCTGCATGGGGGACTGAACCTGAACCCGTCTCTGAGTGTCAGCTCAGCTCAGACAAGGTGCTGCATGGGGGTCTGAACCTGAACCCGTCTCTGAGTGTCAGCTCAGCTCAGACAAGGTGCTGCATGGGGGACTGAACCTGAACCCGTCTCTGAGTGTCAGCTCAGCTCAGACAAGGTGCTGCATGGGGGTCTGAACCTGAACCCGTCTCTGAGTGTCAGCTCAGCTCAGACAAGGTGCTGCATGGGGGACTGAACCTGAACCCGTCTCTGAGTGTCAGCTCAGCTCAGACAAGGTGCTGCATGGGGACTGAACCTGAACCCGTCTCTGAGTGTCAGCTCAGCTCAGACAAGGTGCTGCATTGGGGTCTGAACCTGAACCCGTCTCTGAGTGTCAGCTCAGCTCAGACAAGGTGCTGCATGGGGGACTGAACCTGAACCCGTCTCTGAGTGTCAGCTCAGCTCAGACAAGGTGCTGCATGGGGACTGAACCTGAACCCGTCTCTGAGTGTCAGCTCAGCTCAGACAAGGTGCTGCATGGGGGACTGAACCTGAACCCGTCTCTGAGTGTCAGCTCAGCTCAGACAAGGTGCTGCATGGGGACTGAACCTGAACCCGTCTCTGAGTGTCAGCTCAGCTCAGACAAGGTGCTGCATTGGGGTCTGAACCTGAACCCGTCTCTGAGTGTCAGCTCAGCTCAGACAAGGTGCTGCATGGGGGACTGAACCTGAACCCGTCTCTGAGTGTCAGCTCAGCTCAGACAAGGTGCTGCATGGGGACTGAACCTGAACCCGTCTCTGAGTGTCAGCTCAGCTCAGACAAGGTGCTGCATGGGGGACTGAACCTGAACCCGTCTCTGAGTGTCAGCTCAGCTCAGACAAGGTGCTGCATTGGGGTCTGAACCTGAACCCGTCTCTGAGTGTCAGCTCAGCTCAGACAAGGTGCTGCATGGGGGACTGAACCTGAACCCGTCTCTGAGTGTCAGCTCAGCTCAGACAAGGTGCTGCATGGGGTCTGAACCTGAACCCGTCTCTGAGTGTCAGCTCAGCTCAGACAAGGTGCTGCATGGGGACTGAACCTGAACCAGTCTCTTTGAGGAACATTCTGAACTCCTCTGTCTGCGCTGTGCATATGGCTTCTTCTGGGTTAAGCTAGGTGCATATGGCTTCTTCTGGGTTAAGCTAGGTGCATATGGCTTCTTCTGGGTTAACCTAGGTGCACATGGCTTCTTCTGGGTTAACCTAGGTGCATATGGCTTCTTCTGGGTTAACCTAGGTGCACATGGCTTCTTCTGGGTTAACCTAGGTGCACATGGCTTCTTCTGGGTTAACCTAGGTGCATATGGCTTCTTCTGGGTTAACCTAGGTGCATATGGCTTCTTCTGGGTTAACCTAGGTGCATATGGCTTCTTCTGGGTTAAGCTAGGTGCATATGGCTTCTTCTGGGTTAAGCTAGGTGCACATGGCTTCTTCTGGGTTAACCTAGGTGCATATGGCTTCTTCTGGGTTAAGCTAGGTGCATATGGCTTCTTCTGGGTTAACCTAGGTGCATATGGCTTCTTCTGGGTTAAGCTAGGTGCATATGGCTTCTTCTGGGTTAAGCTAGGTGCATATGGCTTCTTCTGGGTTAAGCTAGGTGCATATGGCTTCTTCTGGGTTAAGCTAGGTGCATATGGCTTCTTCTGGGTTAAGCTAGGTGCATATGGCTTCTTCTGGGTTAAGCTAGGTGCATATGGCTTCTTCTGGGTTAAGCTAGGTGCACATGGCTTCTTCTGGGTTAACCTAGGAGCATATGTTTCATATACAATTGTAACCGGTGTGAAATGGCTAGCTAGTTAGCGGTGCACGCTAGTAGCATTTCAAATCGGTGACGTCACTCGCTCTGAGACCTTGAAGTAGTTGTTTCCCTTTGCTCTGCAAGGGCCGCGGCTTTTGTGGAGCGACGGGTAACGGTGCTTCGAGGGTGACTGTTGTCGATGTGTGCAGAGGGTCCCTGGTTCAAGCCCAGGTGAGGAGAGGGACGGAAGCAACACTGTTACACAATATCATGCATTCCACCAGGATTTATGGGTGAAGTTATGTCCAAATCCTCCAATATCGTGTCTGTTTTTAACAGTTGATCTCTAAACGTAACCAATGCTGTACTAAGGTACACTATATAAACTAAAGTATGTGGACATCCCTTTTCAAATGAGTGGAATCGGCTATTTCAGCCACACCCGTTGCTGACAGGTGTATAAAAATTGAGCATTAAGCCATGCAAACTCCATAGACAAACATTGGCAGTAGAATGGCCTTACTGAAAAGCCAAGTGACTTTCAACGTGGCACCATCATAGGATGCCACCTTTCCAACAAGTCAGTTTGTCAAATTTCTCAGGAAAATATTAAACCCTAGTGTGTGTTTCTTCTAGTGAGACTTTGGCACAGGGTGTTAGACAATAATTAACATAGCGAGAGCGTCTGAACCAATCGAGGCTCCGGTACAAACAGTTAGGCAGCATGTACGGTTAACAAGCCCGCCTGCACGCACACTTCTGTCAGCTGAGCCTTGTAGCATGTGATCCAGCCAGTCACGTGATCCAGCCAGTCATGATGATGGTGTTAAGTTAACTACACAGCTATACTGCTTGGCAGCAGCAGGCTAGCTACTTCAAGCTCTATCCTATAGATCTTTCTGTCCATATACTGGGCTTCACATTCACTTTTTTTAGACACTGGTCCAAAGTAGGACTGATTTCTTATTTGTCCAAAAGCTGAAGTTACCTAGGTCTAGAGATGTGTAGGATCCCAGGTCTAGAGATGTGTAGGATCCCAGGTCTAGAGATGTGTAGGATCCCAGGTCTAGAGATGTATAGGATCCCAGGTCTAGAGATGTGTAGGATCCCAGGTCTATCTGATGCACATTGCTATAATATTGAAATAGGTCTAGGCCAACTACGCATTTCTTTCATAAGCTTTCCTCTGCTGTAGCCTAAGTTTTCTTTTGCCTCATTATATATTTTTCCCATCTTGTTATTGTTTGCTCAATTTCACTTCTTGTGGTCTAAAATATATATGTCATTCAAAATAAATCTGTGAATGATTACAGCATAAAATCCCACTTTCATACTGATTCCCATTTAAAAGCTGCAACTTTAGGAACCTAAAACTATTTATTAGATTCATTTGAAAAATACTCTTCATACCTTCAATTTGTATTAATGCTTTTTTGATATTTCAGTTAGTACGATTTTGGTTGTCTGGTTCGCAATGGCAAGGAAGGATATATATTTATTTTAGGCCTTGCATGCATGGATCATTCCTGTTTTATAACGCTTTGCTCAACTGTAAGGTTTGTTCACCTTTCTCTTTAGATCTTTATCGTTTCATCGCTCTCGTTAGTACCTTAGGCCTCCCATGTTTGGGGTTATTCTAAAACAACTTAACTTGCTGAGAACTCTGTTAGATTCATTCCCTGTTTGATCATCAAATAGTGCAGCAGGAGAAATCTAACATGCATTAAACTGAGTGTCTTAATATACCAGGTCATAATCATATCAAACGGAGAGGAAATAGAACATATGGCCTCCTACAACAACAAGACACTGGAGTGTCCTCTACAACAACAACAACGACAAGACACTGGAGTGTCCTCTACAACAACAAGACACTGGAGTGTCCTCTACAACAACAACAACAAGACACTGGAGTGTCCTCTACAACAACAACAAGACACTGGAGTGTCCTCTACAACAACAACAACGACAAGACACTGGAGTGTCCTCTACAACAACAACAACAAGACACTGGAGTGTCCTCTACAACAACAACAACAAGACACTGGAGTGTCCTCTACAACAACAAGACACTGGAGTGTCCTCTACAACAACAACAACAAGACACTGGAGTGTCCTCTACAACAACAACAAGACACTGGAGTGTCCTCTACAACAACAACAACAAGACACTGGAGTGTCCTCTACAACAACAACAAGACACTGGAGTGTCCTCTACAACAACAAGACACTGGAGTGTCCTCTACAACAACAACAACGACAAGACACTGGAGTGTCCTCTACAACAACAACAACAAGACACTGGAGTGTCCTCTACAACAACAACAACAAGACACTGGAGTGTCCTCTACAACAACAAGACACTGGAGTGTCCTCTACAACAACAACAACAAGACACTGGAGTGTCCTCTACAACAACAACAACAAGACACTGGAGTGTCCTCTACAACAACAACAACAAGACACTGGAGTGTCCTCTACAACAACAACAACACGACACTGGAGTGTCCTCTACAACAACAACAACAAGACACTGGAGTGTCCTCTACAACAACAAGACACTGGAGTGTCCTCTACAACAACAACAACAAGACACTGGAGTGTCCTCTACAACAACAACAACAACAAGACACTGGAGTGTCCTCTACAACAACAACAAGACACTGGAGTGTCCTCTACAACAACAACAACGACAAGACACTGGAGTGTCCTCTATAACAACAACAACAACAAGACACTGGAGTGTCCTCTACAACAACAACAACAAGACACTGGAGTGTCCTCTACAACAACAACAAGACACTGGAGTGTCCTCTACAACAACAAGACACTGGAGTGTCCTCTACAACAACAACAACAAGACACTGGAGTGTCCTCTACAACAACAACAAGACACTGGAGTGTCCTCTACAACAACAACAAGACACTGGAGTGTCCTCTACAACAACAACAACAACAACAAGACACTGGAGTGTCCTCTATAACAACAACAAGACACTGGAGTGTCCTCTACAACAACAACAACAAGACACTGGAGTGTCCTCTACAACAACAACAACAAGACACTGGAGTGTCCTCTACAACAACAACAAGACACTGGAGTGTCCTCTACAACAACAACAACAACAACAAGACACTGGAGTGTCCTCTACAACAACAACAACAACAACAAGACACTGGAGTGTCCTCTACAACAACCACAACAACAAGACACTGGAGTGTCCTCTACAACAACAACAACAACAAGACACTGGAGTGTCCTCTACAACAACAACAACAACAAGACACTGGAGTGTCCTCTACAACAACAAGACACTGGAGTGTCCTCTACAACAACAACAAGACACTGGAGTGTCCTCTACAACAACAACAACAAGACACTGGAGTGTCCTCTACAACAACAACAACAAGACACTGGAGTGTCCTCTACAACAACAACAAGACACTGGAGTGTCCTCTACAACAACAACAACAACAAGACACTGGAGTGTCCGCTACAACAACCACAACAACAACAAGACACTGGAGTGTCCTCTACAACAACAACAACAACAACAAGACACTGGAGTGTCCTCTACAACAACAACAACAACAACAAGACACTGGAGTGTCCTCTACAACAACAACAACAAGACACTGGAGTGTCCTCTACAACAACAAGACACTGGAGTGTCCTCTACAACAACAACAACAAGACACTGGAGTGTCCTCTACAACAACAACAACAAGACACTGGAGTGTCCTCTACAACAACAACAACAACAACAAGACACTGGAGTGTCCTCTACAACAACAACAACAAGACACTGGAGTGTCCTCTACAACAACAAGACACTGGAGTGTCCTCTACAACAACAACAACACGACACTGGAGTGTCCTCTACAACAACAACAACACGACACTGGAGTGTCCTCTACAACAACAACAACACGACACTGGAGTGTCCTCTACAACAACAACAACAAGACACTGGAGTGTCCTCTACAACAACAACAACACGACACTGGAGTGTCCTCTACAACAACAACAAGACACTGGAGTGTCCTCTACAACAACAACAACAAGACACTGGAGTGTCCTCTACAACAACAACAAGACACTGGAGTGTCCTCTACAACAACAACAAGACACTGGAGTGTCCTCTACAACAACAACAACAAGACACTGGAGTGTCCTCTACAACAACAACAACACGACACTGGAGTGTCCTCTACAACAACAACAACAAGACACTGGAGTGTCCTCTACAACAACAACAACACGACACTGGAGTGTCCTCTACAACAACAACAAGACACTGGAGTGTCCTCTACAACAACAACAAGACACTGGAGTGTCCTCTACAACAACAACAACAAGACACTGGAGTGTCCTCTACAACAACAAGACACTGGAGTGTCCTCTACAACAACAACAACAAGACACTGGAGTGTCCTCTACAACAACAACAAGACACTGGAGTGTCCTCTACAACAACAACAACAAGACACTGGAGTGTCCTCTACAACAACAACAAGACACTGGAGTGTCCTCTACAACAACAACACGACACTGGAGTGTCCTCTACAACAACAACAACAAGACACTGGAGTGTCCTCTACAACAACAAGACACTGGAGTGTCCTCTACAACAACAACAACAAGACACTGGAGTGTCCTCTATAACAACAACAAGACACTGGAGTGTCCTCTACAACAACAACAAGACACTGGAGTGTCCTCTACAACAACAACAACAAGACACTGGAGTGTCCTCTACAACAACAACAACAAGACACTGGAGTGTCCTCTACAACAACAACAAGACACTGGAGTGTCCTCTACAACAACAACAAGACACTGGAGTGTCCTCTACAACAACAACAAGACACTGGAGTGTCCTCTACAACAACAACAACAAGACACTGGAGTGTCCTCTACAACAACAACAACAACACGACACTGGAGTGTCCTCTACAACAACAACAAGACACTGGAGTGTCCTCTACAACAACAACAAGACACTGGAGTGTCCTCTACAACAACAACAAGACACTGGAGTGTCCTCTACAACAACAACAAGACACTGGAGTGTCCGCTATAAAAATACACTTCGGCTATTTGCCCAGATCATAAAACATTAGAGGGAGAGAAAAGAAAACATTTTCTGATATTTTGCGCTGCTTTGGTGAGACTAAGCGCCATCTACATTGTTCTCTTGCTTTGAGTAAATATAAACATATTTATTGAAATAGGCTATAGCAAATAGGAATATAAGCAATTTATTCAGAATGTCAACCATGCACTCCCATGCGCTGCCTGATCAAATTCTGATCGGAGTAATTGTTTAATAGTGATTTTAGACTTGTCCATTCAGCCAACTGGTGGTCCTATTTGTTTTACTTGCCCCGGACAAGCCTTAATGGTCGATGATATATTAACCCTCCATATCCCATTTTGATTTGACTATTTCAAATACATAAAGAAGACACCAGGCAACCAAAACTGCTGAGGATTAGAATATATCATATATAATATATATATTACAACGTCAAAGACATCTATTGGTAGGCAAGTGGCTACAAGGCAAACCAACCATGGTGATTATTCCCCTAATCTCAACAGCAAACCAACCATGGTGAGATTATTCCCCTAATCGCAACACGGCTTTAGGGAGCAATATGACGTCATGAGATCTACTTTAGATTACAGTAAATACCAACCAGAGAAGTTGTGTCGATAGTCAATAACTGTAAAGAATAATTAGAAGGATATACATAAAGCAAACCCCTTTCTCCCTTTCCCCTCTCTCCCCCCTCTCCCCCTCTCCTCTCTCCCCCCTCTCTTCCCCCCTCTCTCCTCTCCTCTCTTCCCCCTCTCCTCTCCCCTCTCTCCTCTCCTCTCTTCCCCCTCTCCTCTCCTCTCTTCCCCCTCTCCTCTCCTCTCCCCCCCTCTCTCCTCTCCTCTCTTCCCCCCCTCCTCTCCTCTCTCCCCCCTCCCCTCTCCTCTCTTCCCCCCTCTCTCCTCTCTTCCCCCCTCTCTCCTCTCCTCTCTCCTCTCCCCCCCCCCTCTCTCCTCTCCTCTCTTCCCCCCTCTCTCCTCTCCTCTCTTCCCCCCTCTCTCCTCTCCTCTCTTCCCCCCTCTCTCCTCCTCTCCTCTCTTCCCCTCTCTCTCCTCTCCTCTCTTCCCCTCTCTCTCTCTCCTCTCTTCAATTTCAATTCAATGGGTCTTTATTGGCATGGGAAATGTGGTCTTTATTGGCATGTGTTTACATTGCCAAAGCAAGTGAAATAAACAAACAAAAGTGAGAAGACAAAACAACAAAAACAAAAAAACGATTAGAAATGAACCGTAAACGTTGCACCCAAGGGTTTAAATATTAGACATTTAAAATGTTATCAGCTACGTACAGTGTTTTAACAATGTGCCAATAGTTGTACTACGAATAGTAGGGGAAGATAAACAGGTACATGTTGGTATTTATAATGTTTATAATGTTGTTTGTGCTTCACTGGTTTCCCTTTTCTCATGGCAACGGGCCACAAATCTTGCTGCTGTGATGGCACACTGTGGTATTTCACCCAGTAGATAAGGGAGTTTATCAATGTTTGGATTTGTTTTCAAATTCTTTGTGGGTCTGTGTAATCTGAAGGAAATATGTGTCTCTAATATGGTCATACATTTGGCAGGAGGTTAGGAAGTGCAGCTCAGTTTCCACCTCATTTTGTGGGCAGTGTGCACATAGCCTGTCTTTTTTTGGGGGTTGATTCTTTCCAGTGTATCAAATAGTTATCTTTTTGCCTTCTCATAATTTGGTTAGGTCTAAATGTGTTCTACCCATTTTGTGAATTATTGGTTGGTGAGCTGACCCCAGACCTCACAACCATAAAGGGCAATGGGTTCTATAACTGATTAAAGTATTTTTTTGCCAGATCCTAATTGGGATGTTGAGTTTTATGTTCCTTTTGATGGCATAGAAGGCCCTTCTTGCCTTGTCTCTCAGATCGTTCACAGCTTTGTGGAAGTTATCTGTGGCGTTGATGTTTAGGCTGAGGTATGTATAGTTTTTTGTGTGCTCTAGGGCAACAGTGTCTAGATGGAATTTGTATTTGTGGTCCTGGCAACTGGATCTTTTTTGGAACACCATTATTTTTGTCTTACTGAGATTTACTCTCAGGGCCCAGGTCTGGCAGAATATGTGCAGAAGATCTAGGTGCTGCTGTAGGCCCTCCTTGGTTGGTGGCAGAAGCACCAGATCATAAGCAAACAGTAGACATTTGACTTCAGATTCTAGTAGGGTGAGGCCGGGTGCTGCAGACTGTTCTAGTGCCATCACCAATTGATTGATATACACTGAACAAAAATATAAACGCAACATGTAAAGTGTTGGTCCCATGTTTTCATGAGCTGAGATAAAAGATCCTAGAAATTTTACATACGCACAAAAAGCTTATTTCTCTCAAATGTTGTGCACAAATTTGTTTACATCCCTGTTAGTGAGCATTTCTCATTTGCCAAGATAATCCATCCACCTGACAGGTGTGGCATATCAAGAAGCTGATTAAACTGCATGATCATTACACAGGTGCACCTTGTGCTGGGGACAATAAAAGGCCACTAAAATGTGTTCATTTGTCACAAAACACAATGCCACAGATAACTCAAGTTTTGAGGGAGTGTGCAATTGGCATGCTGACTGCAGGAATGTCCACCAGAGCTGTTGCCAGAGAACTGAATGTTAATTTCTCTACCATAAGCCGCCTCCAACGTCGTTTTTTAGAGAATTTGGCAGTACATCCAACTGGCCTCACAACCGCAGACCATGTGTAACCACGCCAGCAAAGGACCTCCAAATCCGGTGTCTCATTTTGGAGTCACTTTTAATGTGAGTAAGAATAGAACGTTTCTAAACACTTCTACATTCATGTGGATCCTACCATGATTATGGATAGTCCTGAAATAATTGTGAGTGAGGAAGTTAGACGAGGGGAGGGTATGATATTTATGCCTCTGTAACAATGTTAATTTGCTTTGACTAGTGTTCCATTTGTACATGTGCATTTGCGGGGCACAACAAAAAGAGAAACCAAGCCAAGCATCACACCATTCTTCTCCCTAAATTCCCTTTCAATTACTCAATTGTGTTCCATCTGCTCCCTATACACAGTGTGTACACAGTCTCCCGTTAGGCCTACTGAAATAAATGCCTGTAAAAACGGATCTAACTGATAGGATACATAAGCTACATTCATTGCCAAATGATGACAGTTTTATCACAAATTCAAAGTGGACTGGTCGATTGAAGTAGGAAAATATGTGTTCCAACAACGAGCTTCAGTTTTTGAATAATTACGTCCCGTCTATTTTCCACTTAAGCTACATTACTGCTAGAGCCATTTAGAATGAGTTATCCTAGGGCTATCACCCCCCTAAACATAGACAGGTTAGTTATCCTAGGGCTATAACCCCCCTAAACATAGACAGGTTAGTTATCCTAGGGCTATAACCCCCCTAAACATAGACAGGTTAGTTAGCCTAGGGCTATAACCCCCTAAACATAGACAGGTTAGTTATCCTAGGGCTATAACCCCCTAAACATAGACAGGTTAGTTATCCTAGGGCTATAACCCCCCTAAACATAGACAGGTTAGTTATCCTAGGGCTATAACCCCCTAAACATAGACAGGTTAGTTAGCCTAGGGCTATAACCTCCTAAACATAGACAGGTTAGTTATCCTAGGGCTATAACCCCCTAAACATAGACAGGTTAGTTATCCTAGGGCTATAACCCCCTAAACATAGACAGGTTAGTTATCCTAGGGCTATAACCCCCCCTAAACATAGACAGGTTAGTTATCCTAGGGCTATAACCCCCCTAAACATAGACAGGTTAGTTATCCTAGGGCTAGTCTATAACCCCCTAAACATAGACAGGTTAGTTATCCTAGGGCTATAACCCCCTAAACATAGACAGGTTAGTTAGCATAGGGCTATAACCCCCTAAACATAGACAGGTTAGTTATCCTAGGGCTAGGCTATAACCCCCCTAAACATAGACAGGTTAGTTATCCTAGGGCTATAACCCCCCTAAACATAGACAGGTTAGTTATCCTAGGGCTATAACCCCCTAAACATAGACAGGTTAGTTCGCCTAGGGCTATAACCCCCCTAAACATAGACAGGTTAGTTATCCTAGGGCTATAACCCCCCTAAACATAGACAGGTTAGTTATCCTAGGGCTATAACCCCCCTAAACATAGACAGGTTAGTTAGCCTAGGGCTATAACCCCCTAAACATAGACAGGTTAGTTATCCTAGGGCTATAACCCCCCTAAACATAGACAGGTTAGTTATCCTAGGGCTATAACCCCCTAAACATAGACAGGTTAGTTATCCTAGGGCTATAACCCCCTAAACATAGACAGGTTAGTTATCCTAGGGCTAGGCTATAACCCCCTAAACATAGACAGGTTAGTTATCCTAGGGCTATAACCCCCCTAAACATAGACAGGTTAGTTAGCCTAGGGCTATAACCCCCTAAACATAGACAGGTTAGTTATCCTAGGGCTATAACCCCCTAAACATAGACAGGTTAGTTATCCTAGGGCTATAACCCCCCTAAACATAGACAGGTTAGTTATCCTAGGGCTATAACCCCCCTAAACATAGACAGGTTAGTTATCCTAGGGCTATAACCCCCCTAAACATAGACAGGTTAGTTATCCTAGGGCTATAACCCCCCTAAACATAGACAGGTTAGTTATCCTAGGGCTATAACCCCCCTAAACATAGACAGGTTAGTTATCCTAGGGCTAGGCTATAACCCCCCTAAACATAGACAGGTTAGTTATCCTAGGGTTATAACCCCCTAAACATAGACAGGTTAGTTATCCTAGGGCTATAACCCCCCTAAACATAGACAGGTTAGTTAGCCTAGGGCTATAACCCCCTAAACATAGACAGGTTAGTTATCCTAGGGCTATAACCCCCCTAAACATAGACAGGTTAGTTAGCCTAGGGCTATAACCCCCTAAACATAGACAGGTTAGTTATCCTAGGGCTATAACCCCCCTAAACATAGACAGGTTAGTTATCCTAGGGCTATAACCCCCTAAACATAGACAGGTTAGTTATCCTAGGGCTATAACCCCCCTAAACATAGACAGGTTAGTTATCCTAGGGCTATAACCCCCTAAACATAGACAGGTTAGTTATCCTAGGGCTATAACCCCCTAAACATAGACAGGTTAGTTATCCTAGGGCTATAACCCCCTAAACATAGACAGGTTAGTTATCCTAGGGCTATAACCCCCTAAACATAGACAGGTTAGTTATCCTAGGGCTATAACCCCCTAAACATAGACAGGTTAGTTATCCTAGGGCTATAACCCCCTAAACATAGACAGGTTAGTTAGCCTAGGGCTAGGCTATAACCCCCTAAACATAGACAGGTTAGTTAGCCTAGGGCTAGGCTATAACCCCCTAAACATAGACAGGTTAGTTATCCTAGGGCTATAACCCCCTAAACATAGACAGGTTAGTTATCCTAGGGCTATAACCCCCTAAACATAGACAGGTTAGTTAGCCTAGGGCTAGGCTATAACCCCCTAAACATAGACAGGTTAGTTATCCTAGGGCTATAACCCCCCTAAACATAGACAGGTTAGTTATCCTAGGGCTATAACCCCCCTAAACATAGACAGGTTAGTTATCCTAGGGCTATAACCCCCTAAACATAGACAGGTTAGTTATCCTAGGGCTATAACCCCCTAAACATAGACAGGTTAGTTAGCCTAGGGCTATAACCTCCTAAACATAGACAGGTTAGTTATCCTAGGGCTATAACCCCCCTAAACATAGACAGGTTAGTTAGCCTAGGGCTATAACCCCCTAAACATAGACAGGTTAGTTAGCCTAGGGCTATAACCCCCTAAACATAGACAGGTTAGTTATCCTAGGGCTATAACCCCCTAAACATAGACAGGTTAGTTATCCTAGGGCTATAACCCCCCTAAACATAGACAGGTTAGTTATCCTAGGGCTATAACCCCCTAAACATAGACAGGTTAGTTAGCCTAGGGCTATAACCCCCCTAAACATAGACAGGTTAGTTATCCTAGGGCTATAACCCCCCTAAAC